>NW_019263992.1:20988-22124 GCF_002742605.1 Olea europaea var. sylvestris | reverse complement strand
CTAAATCCTTCTTCAGATCCTCCAGTCCTAAGCGAGCATAATCAGAGAGAAGGGTTTTGTGATTCTCTCCTTCACCATTTTTATTTCCATCTCTATTCGGAGATTGGCTTTGGAGAAACTCATCACACAAAGATAGACCTTCCACAAGTTGCTGTGAACTTAACAGAAATTGCGATTCATTTTCCCACCATTGTGTCATCAACAGCCTCATCACCATTCTTCTCTTCCACTTGATCATCATGGTTCTCTGTAGTGTTGTGATCTGGACTATTGGGTTGTTTGGACAGAGTTTGCATTTCCTCTTCCATATTCCACTGGTCAAGGTGCTGAAACACAGAACAAATTTTGGAATTGAAAGACGAATATACCCATGTATCCCACCAAAGTAAACCCCCCAAAAGATAATAATCACAGGAAAAAAAATACAAAATTTTCCTGCACTCTAGGAACAAAAGATTTTTCTCTCGTCTCGATATTGGAGAATCTCCTTTCAGTACGCGGAGGTTCAGGAGTCACAGACTTGGGAGTGACAGGATCAACTTTAACAACAATCACATCAATGCTTTTAGGAACAGCTTCTTCACTTTTCTCACTTCGTTTATCTTGTTGCTGCTGATATTACACTTTCGAGATTACGTATTCTCCCTCCTTTTCATCTTCCCCCGTACCCAAGTGATACTGGTGCATTACCCAATTAGCTTCTCTGACTTTCCACTTCTAACTGGGTTGACGTACAGAATCATAAATTTCTTACATCCTTGATGAACACCATCCAGATAGACCGGTTTAGTCCTACCAGTCTCATGCAACGAAAGTCTCCTATATTAACATCATGTATCTTTCGACACTTTCGAGTTCCAGTATTATAAGCTTTGATTGCTCTGTGAAAGAAGTGTGATACACTTCCATCCTGCTTCACACCTGAAAATAACTTTTATTGTTTAAAACTAAAAACAACTTAAAATGAGAGGGAACTATAGAATTCAAACTGATGTAGCGGAAGATTATAGGGAAGACGAACAATCACAAAATGAGAAAACTCTCAAGGAAAATTTTTATTGAATTCAAGAACTGTCGCCTCAAAGGGCTTACAACGCCTTAAATAGAAAAAAACCTAGCAAAATTCGGAAAATAGA
>NW_019263992.1:10241-13342 GCF_002742605.1 Olea europaea var. sylvestris | reverse complement strand
ATAATTCTAATTCATTTTATTTTTTCATTTGCCTTAGTTAAAGAATTGCTAGGTCACATTTTTTAAAATCCTGTACAGGTTCTATGTAAATTCCCTATTCTTACAGAATTATTGTCATAAATGAATCCTGCTATGCGTATAGGAAATTCTTCACAGGAACTCACAAGAATTCAAAACAAATGATGTTGCATAATTCTAATTCATTTTGTTTTTCATCTGCCTTAGGTAAAGAATTGCTAGGTAACATTTTATGAAATCCTGTACAGGTTCTGTATAAATTTTTTCTACGTGCAGAATTATTGTCATAAATGAATCCTGCGATGCGTACAAGAAATTCTTGGCAGGATGTGTATAGGGATTCAAAACAAATGATGTGGTATAATTCTAATTCATTTTGTTTTTCATCTGCCTTAGTTTAAGAATTGTTGGATCACATTTTTAAAAATCCTGTACAAGTTCTGTGTAAATTTCCTGCACTTGCAGAATTATTGTCATAAATGAATTCTGCTATGCGTACAATAAATTCTTCATGTGAACTCACAGGAATTCAAAACAAATGATGTGGCATAATTCGAATTCATTTTTTTTTTCATTTGCCTTAGTTAAAGAATTGCTGGGCCACATATTTAAAAATCCTGTACAAGTTCTGTGTAAATTTCCTGCACTTGCAGAATTATTGTCATAAATGAATCCTGCTATGCGTACAATAAATTCTTCACGTGAACTCATAGGAATTCAAAACAAATGATGTCGCATAATTCTAATTCATTTTGTTTTTTATCTGCCTTAGTTAAAAAATTAATAGGTTACATTTTTTAAATCGTGTACAGGTTCTGTTTAAATTCCCAGTACTTGTAGAATTATTGTTATAAATGAATCATGCTATTCGTGCAGGAAATTTTTCACAGGAATTGCACAAGATTCAAAACAAATGATGTGACATAATTCTAATTCATTTTATTTTTCATCTGCCTTAGTTAAATAATTGCTTGGTCACATTTTTTTAAAACCTGTACAGGTTCTGTGTAAATTCCCAATACTTGCAGAATTATTGTCATAAATGAATCCTGCTATGCATACAGGAAATTCTTTACAGGAACTGCATAGGAATTCAAAACAAATGATGTGTCATAATTCTAATTCATTTTGTTTTTCATCTGCCTTAGTTAAAGAATTGGTAGGTCACAAATCCTGCTATGCGTACAAGAAATTCTTCACAGGAACTGTACAGGAATTCAAAGCAAATGATGTCGCATAATTCTAATTTATTTTGTTTTTCATCTGCCTTAATTAAAGAATTGCCAGGTCATATTTATTAAAATTCTGTACAGGTTCTTTGTAAATTCCCTGTACTTGCAAAATTATTGTCATAAATGAATCTTGCAATTCATACAAGAAATTCTAGACAGGAACTGCACAGAAATTCAAAACAAATGATGTGGCATAATTCCATTTCATTTTGTTTTCATCTGCATTAGTTAAAGAATTTTCAGGTCACATTTTTTAAAATCTTGTACAGGTTCTGTGTAAATTCCCTGCACTTGTAGAATTATTGTCATAAATGAAGCATACTATGCATACAAGAAATTCTTCACATGAACTCACAGGAATTCAAAACAAATGATGTAGCATAATTCTAATTCATTTTATTTTTCATCTGCCTTAGTTAAAGAATTGGTAGGTCACATTTTATAAAATCCTGTACAGGTTCTCCGTAAATTTTCTGTGCTTGCAGAATAATTGTCATAAATGAAGCCTGCTATACGTACAAGAAATTCTTCACAAGAACTACACAGGAATTCAAAACAAATTATGTTGCACAATTCTAATTCATTTTTTTCATCTGCCTTAATTAAAGAATTGTGAGGTCACATTTTTTAAAATCCTATACAGTTTCTGTGTAAATTCTCTGTACTTGAAGAATTATTGTCATAAATGAATCCTGCAGTGCGTACAAGAAATTCTTCACAAGAACCGCATAGGAATTCAAAATAAATGATGTGGCATGATTTTAATTCATTTTGTTTTTCATCTGCCTTAGTTAAATAACTGTTAGGTCACATTTTTTAAAAACATGTACAGGTTCTGTGTAAATTCTCGGTACTTGCAGAATTATTTTCATAAATGAATCCTACTATGAGTTTAGGAAATTCTACACAGGAACTGCACAGGAATTCAAAACAAACGATGTGGCATAATTCTAATTCACTTTGTTTTTCATCTGCCTTAGTTAAAGAATTCGTAGGTCACATTTTTTAAAATTCTGTACAGGTACTGTGTAAATTTTTTGTACTTGCAGAATTATTGTCATAAATGAATCCTACTATGTGTACAAGAAATTCTTCACAGGAACTGCACAGGAATTCAAAACAAATGATGTGGCATAATTCTAATTCATTTTTTTTCATCTGCCTTAATTAAAGAATTGTCAAGTCACATTTTTTAAAATCCTGTACAAGTTCTGTGTAAATTCCATGTACATGCAGAATTATTGTCATAGATGAATCCTGCAATGCGTACAGGAAATTTTTCACAGGAACAATACGGGAATTCAAAACGAATGATGTGGCATAATTCTAATTCATTCTGTTTTTTATCCGTCTTAGTTAAATAATTGCCAGGTCACATTTTTTAAAAACCTGTAAAGGTTTTGTGTAAATTCCATGTACATGCAGAATTTTTGTTATAAATGAATCCTGCTATGCATACAGAAAATTCTTCACAGGAATTCAAAACAAATGATGTGGCATAATTCTAATTCATTTTGTTTTTCATCTGCCTTAGTTAAAAAACTGCTAGGTCACATTTTTTAAAAACCTGTACAGGTTCTGTGTAAATTCCCAGTACTTGCAGAATTATTGTCATAAATGAATCCTGCTATGCGTACAGGAAATTCTTCATAGGAACTGCACAGGAATTTAAAACAAATGATGTGGCATAATTCTATTTCATTTTGTTTTTCATTTGCCTTAGTTAAAGAATTGCTTGGTCACATTTTTTAAAATCCTGTATAAGTTATGTGTAATTTCCTGTACTTGCAGAATTATTTTCATAAATGAATCCTGCTATGCGTACAAGAAATTTTTCACATGAACTCACAG
>NW_019263992.1:0-1839 GCF_002742605.1 Olea europaea var. sylvestris | reverse complement strand
CCTTAGTTAAACAATTGCCAGGTCACATTTTTTAAAATCCTGTACAGGTTTTGTGTAAATTTCCTGTATTTCCAGAATTATTGTCATAAATGAATTTTGCTATGCGTACAGGAAATTCTTCATAGGAAATGCACAGGAATTCAAAACAAATGATGTGGCATAATTCTAATTCATTTTGTTTTTCATCCACCTTAGTTAAAGAATTGCTAGGTCACATTTTTTAAAATCATGTACAGGTTCTGTGTAAATTCCTGTACTTCCAGAATTATTGTCATAAATGAATCCAGCAATGTGTACAGGAAATTCTTCACAGGAACTGCACAAGAATTCAAAACAAATGATGAGGCATAATTCTAATTCTTTTTTTTTCATCTGCCTTAATTGAAGAATTGTCATGTCATATTTTTTAAAATCATATACAGGTTCTATGTAAATTCCTTGTACTTGAAGACTTGTTGTCATAAATGAATCCTTCTATGCATACAGGAATTTAAAACAAATGATGTGGCACAATTCTAATTCATTTTGGTTTTCATTTGCCTTAGTTAAAGAATTGCTTGGTCAATTTTTTTGAAATCATGTACAGGTTCTGTGTAAATTCCCTGTACTTGCAGAATTATTATAATAAATGAATCTTGCTATACATACACGAAATTCTTCACAGGAACTACACAGGAATTCAAAACAAATGATGTGGCATAATTCTCATTCATTTTGTTTTTCATTTGCTTTAATTAAAGAATTGACAAGTCACATTTTTTAAAATCCTGTACAGGTTCTGTGTAAATTCCCTGCACTTGCAGAATTATTGTTATAAATGAATCATGCTATGCATACAAGAATTCAAAACAAACGATGTGGCATAATTTTAATTCATTTTATTTTTCATCTGCCTTAGTTAAAGAATTGCTAGGTCACATTTTTTAAAATCCTATACAAATTCTGTGTAAATTTTCTGTACTTGCAGAATTATTGTCATAAATGAATCATGCGATGCATACAGGAAATTCTTCACAGGAACTGCACATGAATTCAAAACAAATGATGTGGCATAATTTTAATTCATTTGATTTTTCATCTACCTTAGTTAAATAACTGCTAGGTCACATTTTTTAAAAACTTGTACAAGTTATGTGTAAATTCCCTGTACTTGCAGAATTATTATCATAAATTAATCTTGCTATGCGTACAGGAAATTCTTCACAGGAACTGCAAAGGAATTCAAAACAAATGATGCGGTATAATTCTAATTCATTTTGTTTTTCATCTGCTTTAGTTAAAGAATTGTCAAGTCACATTTTTTAAAATCCTGCACAGGTTCTATGTAAATTCCCTGTACTTGCAGAATTAGTGTTATAAATGAATCCTGCTATGTGTACAGGAAATTTTTCGCAGGAATTGCACAGGAATTCAAAACAAATGATGCGGCATAATTCTAATTCATTTTGTTTTTCATCCGCCTTAGTTAAAGAATTGTCACGTCACATTTTTTAAAATCATATACATGTTCTGTGTAAATTCCATGTACTTGCATAATTATTGTCATAAATGCATCTTGCTATGCGTACAGGAAATTCTTCACAGGAACTTACAGGAATTCAAAACAAATGACGTGACATAATTCTAATTCATTTTGTTTTTCATCTGCCTTAGTTAAATAACTGCTAGGTCACATTTTTTAAAAACCTGTACAAGTTATATGTAAATTCCCTGTAATTGCAAAATTATTATCATAAACAAATCTTGCTATGCGTACAGGAAATTCTCCACAGAAACTGCACGGGAATTCAAAACAAATGATGTGGCATAATTCTAATTCATTTTGTTTTTCAGCTGCCT
>NW_019263991.1:10977-13342 GCF_002742605.1 Olea europaea var. sylvestris | reverse complement strand
AACAGCGTTCAGGACCATTTGTTAAATTCCTAGAGGAATGCGGTATCATCCCACAGTACACTATGCCGAGTTCGTCCACTATAAATGGTGTTGCTGAGAGACGAAATAGAACGCTTAAGGATATAGTGAGGAGTATGATTAGTCATTCTACCTTACCAAAATCTCTCTGGGGTGAAGCCTTAAAGACCGCAGCGTATATACTAATAGAGTTCCAACTAAGGCCACTAATAAAACCTTATATGAGCTTTGGACGGCAAGAAGATTAGTTTGAAACATATACATATCTGGGGGTGTCCAGCGGAGGCAAGGCACTATAAGCCAAATGAAAAGAAACTGGATGCAAGGATCGTCAGTTGCTATTTTATTGGATATTCTGAAAGGTCTAGAGGTTACAAGTTTTATAATCCCAAAAATAAGGCAATTTTCGAAACAGAAAATACTCGATTCTTTGAGGATGTGGAATTTACGGGGGTAGAAATGGTTATAGGCTTTGCCTTTGAGGAGAAATATGTTGAAATTCCTCCAATTGTCATTGACAATGATTAAGTTTCTATCCCTAACATTGTTCAAGAAGCAACTCCGGATCAAGCCAATGTTATATCTCCCTCTCAAGATCAACAAATTGTTCCAAAAGAACAAACTCTACAACCTCAAGAACCAATGTCATTAGAAGATCCACTAGAGAGAGGAGAAGTGCGGTTTCAGATGATTACATCGTATTTCTCGAAGAACATGAAGTTGACATTGGAATGGTGGAAGATGATCTAATCAACTTCCGTCAAGCCATGGAAAGTTCTAACTCTCAAAAGTGGCTCGATGCAATAAATGAAGAGATAAAGTTCATGAAGGACAATGACGTATGGGACCTCGTTCCATTGCCTGAAGGTGCGAAAGTCATTTGTTGCAAATGGATATTTAAAACCAAGAGGGATTTGAAGGGTGATATAAAGAGGTATAAAGCTTGTCTTGTCGCAAAGGGCTTTACACAGAAAGAAGTTATCGATTATAAAGAGATTTTCTCTCCGATTTCTTCAAAAGACTCTGTCAGAACTCTAATGGCATTAGTAGCGCATTTCGATCTTGAGTTACATCAGATGGATGTTAAAACAGCATTTTTCAATGGTGACATTGATGAAACAATTTATATAGTACGACCAGAAAACTTTGTATAGGATGATGAAAAGCAAATTGTTTGTAAATTAAAGAAATCCATCTGTGGACTCAAACAGGAATCTCATCAATGGTATTACAGGTTTTATCAAGTGATCATCTCATTTGGTTTTGAGATGAATTTGGTCGAAGATTGTATATACCACAAGTTCAATGGGAGCAAGTATATTTTTCTGATATTTTATGTTGATGACATATTGCTTACTAGTAACGATATAGGCTTATTGCACGAAACCAAGAGATTTCTAGCAAAGATCTTGGTGACACCTCTTTTGTATTGGGAATTCAGATACACCGAGATCGTTCTTAGCGTATTCTTGGATTATCACAAAAGAGTTATATCGAAAAGATATTTAAAAGATACGACATGCAATATTGTACACTAAGTGACACCCCTGTGGCTCAAGGAGACAAGTTCAATTTAAGTCAGTGCCCTAAAAAATGACTTGGGAATTAAAGAAATGCAGAAGATTCCTTATCGTACATTATTGGAATGTTGGGGAGATATACAAGTAACCCGAGAATGGATCATTGAAAAGCAGTCAAACGGGTCATACAGTATTTACAGATAACAAAAGACTATATGCTCACATATAGGAGATCGGATCAGTAGGAGATCATGAGCTATTATGATTTTGATTTTACGAGATGTCAAGATAGTAGGAGATCCACTGCTATGAGGCATCAAACCGTGGAATATGGCTACGAAATTTTGTCATTGGGATGCATATTGTGGAAAATATAGAAAGACCGCTCAAGATATTTTGTAACAATAAATCAGCAGTGTTGTATTCCAATAACAGGAGCTTGACGAAGTTAAAACATATAGAGATCAAGTTCCTGACTGTTAAAGAAAAGAGTTCAAAGTGGATAGGTGTCAATAGAGCACATCGGGACAAACTCCATGATTGCGGATCCACTCACTAAGGAATTGATACCCAAGGTCTTTCATGAACACACTGCTCATATGAGTGTAATGTCTCTTGAGGATATTTAGTTTCAGTGGGATTTGCATTTTTGTGCTAGACACATATACTGTCATTTTGGATACGGTTTAAGGTTAAAGTTATTTTGGGTTATAAGGTTTATTTGGTTTATTATCTCTGAACTTGTTTAAAATGATCTCACTAACGTATTAAGGTAAACCAGTTGGAAATAGGCATGTTACAGATCACATTACATGCAATTTCCATAC
>NW_019263991.1:0-7157 GCF_002742605.1 Olea europaea var. sylvestris | reverse complement strand
AATTACTAAATTAATTAATTAAATTATAAATAATTTTTAATAAAAATCTGATTTTTGAAATTTGAAACCTATTTTTTATTTTTAAAATGTGTCATAATTAATCTCTTACTTATGAAATTTGTCCATTTTTTTTCATCTAATTCCTTATAGACTACTCACAATAGGGGATGAGAACCACATTTTTGAATTTTTTTTATTCACGTAGATCCTTATGCATATAAAGCGAGATAAACAAACATCTTTAAGTGTACAAATAGAATTATTCTTATATCTTTCTAAGCCCAGTATAAAATTGCGTATTTGGAAAAAGAAAGTATAATTTATTAGGAGAACTATTTGTTATTTGATGGTTTAAAATATTAGAAAGAAGATAATTGATTGCGTTTCTACAACTACTTCAATTTTACCTTTTTTTATTAAACATAAAATTTTCTTGAATGGCCATAATTCAACAATAATTTATTGGGGAAAAAATCATAACATTAGGAAATTGACTTTATTGTTACATGTGTGTTGGAAAAAATTAAAATATAACATAAAGTGAATGAGACTTGTAATCTCTAATTAATTTTCCAATTCAATTGGTGTAACATTCTATGCTAATGCAAACAAATGAACAAATGAAATACAAATTAACGGAGAATTGAAACCCACTCTCATCCTAGTACAATACATGGAGGTGTTGCCCTCCTTATTCCCCACACCAAACTTTGAGAACTCTCTAATCTCTCTCTAAATTCTTACACACTCTTTATTTTCAAGAGTCTTGTCCTTGGTAATTTAAAAGATGTTTGGTAAACATTAAAATTGGATTTTTAATAGATTATGAACGAAATTTTTAAAATGTATGGTTGAAAAGTCATGGGACCCATAAAAGATGTGATTAATATCGATTGTTTGACTTTGATTTAGATTAAAATCAGATTTTAATCAATCAAAACCAAACATGGCTTAGATAATTATTTTCTAGTTCTGTGATAGAATTATAAGCATTCTTAATTAGCCTAAAACAGTGGCGAGATGCTAATCAACTACTTTCAACTGTAATATACTAAGCCCCCGTTTGACCCCCTTTAAAATTCTTTAATTTAATTTAATTTTCTCTCTTACTTTCAACCACACAATCTTCAATAAAATAATATTACACTCAAATCGAAAACTTTTCAACCACACAATCTTCAAAAAAATACTATTCTCCCCATTATAAATCCAAATAATGGGAACCAAACAAAGGCTAAGAGGCAAATGTCATCAATCCTTTTGCACCACAATAAAGGACAAATTTGTTTTTAAAAAAACTGTATGCAACACAAGCATTGATTCCTTTCAATACCACTACTACATCAACAATATTTTTTTTTATTTTTATTGTTACTCTATTTATTGTAAAGTTTTTTCCATTATTTTATTCATATAATTTCAGCAGTATTTCTAATTTCTTTTTTTGTATTTTCCTATCAATGGGGTCCATATATATTCGCATAATTGAACACCAGATGCCACTATCCTTTAGTAAATACTAAATACTTCGTTATAAAAGACAAAACTCCACAGTAACCACAACAAATGACGACACAACTGTTGTTGTAGGGCCAAATATAAAAATAAAATATTGTTTTTGGTTAAAAAAATCTTAAACTAATGATAAGATATGAAGCAGACGTTTAATTAAAGGTGAGCTAAAATCAAATCATATGATTACTAAAGTGAAACTACAAACACTGAAAAATACTCTAGTTTTTGTATTGTATCAAGTCCCCATTTTCGGAGAATGAAAATGAATGGAATAATTTTTTTTTGAAAAATGAATGATTGAAAAAGAAAGAAAATTTTTCGATTTCCGTATAATATTATTTTATGGAAGATTATATAATTAAAAAAAAGATAGAAAAAATAAAATGTAATGTAATTTAATGGGCCAAACTGGGGCCAAGTCCACCATACTGACATCAACAAATATCAACACAGAACACCTACCTTCATGAATTATTAAACAAAATAGTTTTTGTCTGATGTTGCTTATGAGGCTGGAAATCACAAGAGACAACCATTTGTCAATTCCTACCAAAAAGTAGAACCAAATTTGACTTTTTGTAGGGACACTCGCATAATTGAAAAGAAAAGGATAAAAAACGAAGAACAAAAAGAGCAGAAAATGGCGAACATATTGGAAAAGAAAGAAGATAAAATAGAAAAGGGCATGGAATTGCCAACGCCGTATGGGCCATGGCAGTAAATAATTTCAGGCAGCATCCACACTGACAAATTTTATAAATTTTTTATGGATCGTCAAACCTCATTTTTAACACTACATTCTAAATATTATCCATCACTCAAGATAAGAATTAAACTCCTTGTAAGCGTAATATACAGACAGCTCTTGTTTTCCGGTCTGTTGGAACACATCCCGCGATTTACCTCTCTCACAAAGTTCCAAAGGCAAGACCGTGGGAGCCCTCAAAGTTGGGGTTCAACTTTTTTTTTTTTTTTTTTAAATCTATCTATTTATAAATTCTTTCCAAACCGATTATAAGTCCTGCCACCTACCCTCCTCATCACGTGCAAGTAAGTCCAGGAAATAATCTACAGCTAAGCAAATTGAACTAAACATCATTTTTCATAAATTTGAGGCCGTCTCAATTAATCCTTTTCTACCACACTATTAGGCAATACTGAAGTGCCAAGTGTACAAAAGATATGCAAAGGTCGCTAGATTTTCCCTAAGAGTGGAACGATTATTTGCTTACTGGATTGGTAAAAATCCTAATGGTTCCCAGTCCATTGCTTGATCAAAACTGTAAACGGTCCCTCGTAAAGATACACGTGCCTTTCCCACGAGTGTTGAAGAAGGGGAAGAGAAATCTGTTCTTCCCTTGTTTTGGTCAAACAAAGATGGGAGCAAAACTAAGAAAGTTGTCAATGATTCCAATCCCGGACTGCTGGACAGGTAGGACGGAAGACAATATCCACCCAATATGGATAGAATAACTGAACTTCAGTTTGTCGCCAATTAATGTCGAATGGGATCGGTCCATGACTTGTACAAACTTTTTAATAAAACTAATAGCTGACAAAAATAATGATTGCAGATGGAATTAAGAGCCAACATAAAATCAAGAAGAGAACGCAGATATAAAGAAAAATCTACAAGAAGACAGACTAATCCATTGACATTTTCCTCCTCATCACAAGCCTTGCATCGATTTAGTTGACAGAACGAATATCATAAAGCCATTATGGCGGAGTCCATATCCCATGATTCGGGGATCTAGCTCTCTCCCTTGCATCAGTCGTGAAAAAATATTTAAACCTAAGCTCAAATTGTGCATCTCTATAGATTATTCATTCGCCAGAATCAAGGCCTGCCATGAATTAATAATTTTGATTCCAAGATAAAATGCTGAAGGGTATAGAGAAAAGTGACATATTCACAGAAGCTTACAAATGGATGGGAATGACGAACTTCATTGTTCACAACAAAATATCGATGTTAGCAATCATAAAATTATTCGGTAATATTCTATTGTCCAGGTTCCAGCTAGAAAATAAATCTTACCCTCATGAGATTACCAATGAACTGATAATCTAATTTCCATCTTCAAATGTTAGTTCTCATCAAGTGAACTGAAATCCTAAGTTATACGGAACTAGGGTCCTGGAATCGGAATCTTCCAAGCTTTAGAAGTATCAGATGTAGGCGTTAGAGAATCCCATCAATCATCATAGATAGTGTATAAACCAATTTACCCTTTGGTATACAACTCAGTTCTAAATGTTGGTCCAACCAATCTTGGATTTATAGCCTCATTGAAGCAGCCACCCTCTCATACTGATAAGCCTGATATTCTACAGCTGCTAAAAGCCAAGTCTCAATAAAGACACAAGCTATTGAATGCACGTCTCTTCTTCAAAGGGCATAGTTTGTCAAGAATTTTTATTAAAAAATGAGTTGTGATAAAGGTACCCCCAGTATCGAATCAAAGGATATGAAGTCTAGAGTTTGACAAATCTATAAAATGTATGATTTGACATCTGCATTTACATTAACGACATGTCGAAAACTGCTAAATATCTTTTATAGCATCTGCATTTGGCAACAGACGGACAATTAATTAGTAGTAGTCAAGAAAAAAACAATTTTATTTCTTCATTATTATCACAAGTAACTCAGGAAGAGAAATTCAAGTCAATCAAAGGAGCAAACATTAGTACAGCTTTGTATTTCATTATTTAGATAGTTTTACATGACCGACTAAAATTCTAAAACGAACAGTAAAAACACAAGATCGGACAATTTAACTACTTAGCAAATCAAAAGCATATCTGAAAACAAAAAATGTAACAAACAACTACATAAAAAGCCACACAATATTGTGAATGAGATAGAAAAGAGCATACCCTTTTCTCCCTTCTTTCTCTACATCTATTCTGTGTCTGAAGGTAAGTATGAAGAATTAGCAGCATTGTCAAGCGCAAGACTTTGTAACCCCGGCTTCAGTTCGCGGTTACAGAACTCCTCGTACTCAACTCTATCCCCTCCTTTCTTCTTCACTTCCACGACCCTCAATGATGGTGTCAATTCAAATATCTCAGCTGCAATTGTCAGTGGCCCTTTCACACCCTCCCTTGACCCTTCCAAACTCACTCTGCAGTCCTTTTTCCTTACTGAAAAGCTCACCACCTTCGCTATTTCCTCCAGTTTGGATATTATATTTGAAACAGGTGCCCCTGAAACAAACCTTGCCTCATCTGTTCCCTCCTCAAATAATCCAGACAAGTCAAAACCACGCGAAAAAGAAATAATATCAAACGCATTCAAACTAGCAGGTCTCGGAAGACTAGCAAACCTCCTCCTAGTATCCAATTCAGACTCGGACTCGGACAATGACCGATCAGATAAAGACTCCACGTCATCATTCTCATCATCATTAATATTGCACAATTTATCATCCTCAATATAAAATTTCACGTGCTTAAAACCCCTTTTGAACCATTTATTATTCATAATTTCTGGGATTGTGAGCCGGGTTTCTGGATTAGTATCAAGCAAACGGGTTAAAAATCGAATCAATTCCGGTGTGAACCATCTTGGGCATCTAAATTCACCTTTATATATCTTTTTATACATAGCCATGATATTTTGATCATGAAACGGTAAGTGGCCTGCCATCAACACAAAGAGTATCACCCCACACGACCAAATATCGACTTTGGCTGCATCATAACCTTTCCGGGCCAACACCTCCGGCGCTACATATGCCGGCGTCCCACAAAAAGTGTGAAAAAGGCCATCCTGCTTTATTTGTTCTGATATAGCGCTGAGGCCAAAATCGGACACTTTTAAATTCCCATCCTCATCCAGTAAAATGTTTTCCGGCTTCAAATCCCGATGATACACCCCCCGGGCATGGCAAAACGCCACCGCAGAAATCAACTGCTGGAAATACTTCCTCGCAACCTCTTCTTTAAGCCTGCCCTTTGCAACCTTGTTAAACAGTTCACCTCCTTTAACATATTCCATAACGAAAAATATTTTTGACTTAGTTGCCATAACCTCAAACAATTGTACAATATTCGGATGGCGAACTCTTCGCAAAATCGAGATCTCACGTTTGATGTGAGCTATAAGGCCAATCTTAAGGATCTTCTCCTTGTCTATAACCTTGATCGCTACATTTTCCCCCGTTTTAACATTCTTGGCATGGTAAACCTTCGCAAACGTCCCGTGTCCCAAAAGTTTCCCGATTTCATACCTCCCTAATAACAAACCCTGAATTTCTTTCTGTTTTGCACTTCTCGTTGCCGTGGGCGCAGCAGCCATGGACTCAAGCTTTTCCCAAAATCGCTAATTTCAATTCAAATTCTTAGAAGAGAAGACCCTATTTTGTGCGTTGGTGGTCCTGCCATGAGTGGGTGAGGACTTCTAGGTTTGAGCTGGTGTTCCGTGTTTGGTTTTTATTTCATTTGTTGGTTTGCCTTTTCCCCACAAAAGTTTGGGGGACGAAATTTTAAATTTATAGGAAACGGACGTTAACGGCGTATTGACGGTGAGGGCATAAATGTAAAGAAACTTATGACACAGACAACTGGCGTTACGAGTACGGTGATGAGATATTTACTGTAACGGCCATCTTATTCATTACGGGAGTAGAGATTCCGTCTCCGCGCGACCGCGTTTGATTTCAAGTTTTGCCCAAAAATTCAAACCGACCTGATTCATCAACAAAGAACCAAATAACAAAGACTTAGAGGGTTGAATCGCGATCGAATTGTTGATAATAAAGATTAAAAAATAATAATGAAATTTTTGCGTGATCTAGTTGGTTTGAAATTGAAGTAACAAGTTTTGTCCCATTTGGTAACAATTTTTCATCCCAAAAAATCAATTTTTTTACCATTATTTCACTATTCTAATCGTCATTTTTGACATCTTAACTCACAGATGGGACCCACTTTTCTCTATAACGATCAAAAATCAATTATTATAATCACTACCGAACACACTTTTACCTCCCGTTTGGCCCCCATTAAATTTTATTCCATTACATTTCATTTTTTCTCATATTTTCAACCACACAATAATCCATAAAATAATATTGCACGTAAATCGAAACTTTTCTTTCTTTTTTAATCATTCATTTTTAAAAAAATATATATTATTCCACTCATTTTTATTTTTACAAAATGGGGGGGTCAAACGAGGACTTAAAGTGATCTATTGTTATCTAGCCCCAATTTCAACTCCATTAATCTTAAAATTTATTTTTCTCCTTTTTTTTAACTGCACATTCTTCAATAAAATAATATTACACATACATTCAATTTTTTTTTTATCACACATTCTTTAGAAGATCATTATTACAAAATTGGTTTTTGGTTAATAGAAAGAGAAATGACCTACGGTTGCTACTCATGACAGATGGTTACTTTTAGGGGTGGGTGTGGGTTGGGTTGGGTCGGTTTTCACCCCAACCCTAACCCAACCCAATATGATCGGTTTGGTCGAAATTTAACCTAACCCAACCCGTGTAAAGTTTGAAACCCAACCCAACCCAACCCAATCAAGTATCGGTTGGGTTGGGTTGGGTTGGTCGGTTTAGGACAACTTGTTAATAAATATTAAAGTTTCATTTTTGGGTATAAAGCATCACTAATAT
>NW_019263990.1:30854-33813 GCF_002742605.1 Olea europaea var. sylvestris | reverse complement strand
TGTGGACACAACAACAGGAGATAGAGAATGAACTTTTATCATGTTGTCAAAATTATAAGATAACAGTATGAAATGTAACTGGAAAATAATCCTTTAAATTGTGTTTTCAAGTTATATATTTCAATGAAAACCACACTCTCTTTTATAGGGAGAAATTCAACACCCACAATTAATTCAAAATTACGAGTTACAATATAATATTATGGTATTTTAAATTTATGTTAAAATTGGGGAATTAAATCAAAACCAGAAAATTAAAAGGTTTTAATTTTGAAAGTTAAAACTTATTTTATTTTTATGTTACAACATAAAGAGTTTTAAAATGGGAAAATGGCTCGGAGGGAATTATGTTTGTGAAGTGAGAAGTGAGAAGGCGAAGCAGGTGATCTCTTAAACAAACATTCTTTGCCAGGTCAGAGCTACCTGGGTCTAGTCAGAGCAGTTGCTCCCAACTAGACCTTGGTCCTGCCTATTTCATTAACGATGATGCTATTTAGTACTATAAATATTTAACATCAATTTAGTTGATAATATTAATGACATTAAATTGAAAGTTCAATTAAGTATAAGGAATTGTGGTTTATTTAATAGAACCTATGATTTGCTGACGCATAAATTAGTGTTCAACACTACTAGTACTAGATAACATTATTCTTTCATCAATTACATAAGACGCAACCAATTATAAAGCCCACAAGAAAACCTTATATAAACAACCACATCAAAAGTTCAAGAGACGTATTGTTAAGAAAATCCCTTTGTGTAAGGAAAATTACCAACAAGAAACAAGAAGTTTGTTAGAATAATAGTAATAATAAATAAATAATTTTCCAAGGAGCTAGAAGAAGAGAATGGTGACAACAAAGCTGCATAGAATCTTAGGAGTGGATCGACTCCTTCCACTATAACTAATAATAGCAACTACTATGAAAGTTTGACGAAGTAGAAGATCATAAATCACCGCAATACATGATAAAATTGCTATTGCTCCTTTCTACCTCTCCTTCACAGCAATTTGTTTCCCAATTTTCAATGNCCTCATTTTCAAATTTGGTAGATAAATTCTCCGGTTTCTTCGCAAGTAGCAAGCGAATCAGAAAGACAGCCGCATCATTCATGCAGATGCATCAAGGACCCAATGAGACACTTCGCAATTTCATGACTAGATTCAATAAGGAAAGGCTTCAGATCCCCGATCTACATATTACAGTAGTAGTCTTAGGTCTGACATATGCCATTAAGTGTGAAGTATTCAAGATGTCTCTGTCTAAGACTCCACCAAAGTCAGTAACCGAGCTATTCACATGAGGTGAGAAATACATTAACATGGAAGAAATCATGACCCCAAGAAGATAAGTTTCCTCATCAGGAAAGTCTGATCAGAAAAGGCCACATGAGTCCAATCTGCAACAAGATACACATGGGGTCAAGCCAAGGCAAGACCCCTCCTCGACATCCTTCACCCGCTTGAACACATTGAGATCCAACATTCTAATGGAGATCAAGGATTTGAAGGAACTTAATTGGTCTCCTAGATTGCGATCTCCACCCGATACTCATGATAATAGTAAGTATTGTGATTTCCATAGGGATCATGGACATACAACAGAAGATTATTTTACTTTAAAGCATGAGATTGAAGCTCTTATAAAAAGGGGGTTTTAGGGCTCTTATGTTAACAATGAAAAGCCTCAAGGAATGATCAGAGCAGAGACAAGGCCCTAGAGGGTCGGTGAAATAAGCAACCTACTGCAGGTACTATCAATATCACTGTCGAATAAACAGCCTNTGATAACTCAACATTCTTAAGGCCCGATCTCAACCTCTGAACCCCGACCTTGCTTCCCTACGAATCCCTCGAAGGTGAGGTCGGGCTTATAGAGGCAGGTTAGGCATCATTGTTTATATAAGGCCCTCGATCCCCCGACGTGGTTCCTAGAGAGAACTATCCTATTCCACCTACAATTCTGAGCCTGACTGACTTCCTCTTTGACTCAAACACAAGTGGAATACTTGGAATAAAATACAAATTCCTTATCCTACGAGGATAAAGACTGCACATGGTTGAGTCTATCATCAATACCTAAAAATACATGACCTGAGCTAATTCTTCGGGTACGTTTTTCATTTTTTCCAATTCATAGCCTCACACAGTAAATTCCCTATCTAATGTAAGCATCGAAGGGGCGACGAGCACACACTTTGTTGCATTTGTTTCAGGTATTCAAAGAACGTTCATGTTCATTCAAGTTCGTCCTAGTTCGTAGTTCAATCATTCAGATCAAGATCCTTCAGGTAAGATTTTTTGATAGCATCATTGGCGCAGTATGTTGAAAACGCTACAAAAAAGCCATGGTCAATACACGTTCAGGTCTTCCTTTAGCAAGCTCATCCATTCCGGATAACCCTTCTTCTCCTGAAGAATGCCATGTTCCTCAAGAAGAATCATCAGAGATGCCAGCACCTTCCCAGTTGTCGTTACCACTAGAGCTTTTGAGGAGCTTCATCAATAAGTTGCTGCATTAACCCAATTTTTGAGCCAGAGAAATTCGCACCCGTCACATACCCCCCAATTGTTGAGCCAGAGAAATTCGCACCCATCATATACCCCAATCCCTGAAGGTGGTTTTTATGGCAGATGCTTGAGTCCCACGTGCAGCTCACGATGATGGTAGGGTTGGAACTTTGGGTGCATCGCAAATGGTTTCAAGTTCAAGGTCCGTTACAATGGACTCGCCGAACTCGCTAGGATTATTCAAGAAGGGATAGCAGTAGGTATACAACAAAGTACTTAGGCAGCAACGGGATTTATCCCCAATACACCGTTTACTCTAGTAGTTCTCTCGTATCCTCTCTCGGACAAGTTCAAGTATCCTCGGATAAAAGAGTACAATGGGATAAACCATTAACCACCTCAACGTATACACAGATATCATGAACTTACAGGTCGCACCAGATG
>NW_019263990.1:23925-26082 GCF_002742605.1 Olea europaea var. sylvestris | reverse complement strand
CTCAACCTTTAAATCATCAGGGGCCCAATGGTCGTCCCTTGGTAGGTGAAATTTGAGGATCACACCTTGTTTATAGTACACGATGCTAATACTCGAGCTCTTTATCCCATACAAGGCAATCACATTCGAAGCCTGAAGATACATACCCTCAAATTTAAAAATCGAAGCCCAATTTTGAAGTAAAGGGCTCGATCGGTTCATAGTATCGTCGTTCACTCGTTCAGTATTAGTGAGACATACAATATCCTCGAACTATCACACACTCGGGCTAAATATTTCGACATAACTCGAGTTAATTGGTTACAAAATATGATCTATACTAATGATCGAACTTTTAATGATTATGACAATAGCCCGAACTTAAAATCATAATATATTCACACACGAACTTAAAATCCATGCATGATCTTATAATAAAAGTAAAATACATAAACTAATAAGAAGATGCATTTCAAAGATCAAGGCCCAAATTGGGCAATGCACATCGATTTTAAACACAAAAGTAAATAAGCCCAGGTCAGGCAATGTACTTGTACAATTTTCAAAAATAAAAAATTCAAGGCCCAAGGCCTAATCAAGCTCGATGGTATCAACACTACCCTAACTGGAAGTCCCATCATCATCATCATCATCATCACCATCACTGTCATCATCGACCTCTGAAGCAGAGAGTTCGAGCTCATTGGCAAGCTCGTTCACCGTCTTGAGGTCCTCTACCATCAGTTGGAGGTTGTCAGAGAGCTTCTTCCTCAAAAGGGAGCGGGCGAGTCATAGCCTATAGTGGTATGAGCCCGAGCTATACTGGCCAAGAAAAGTCCCGAACTCTTTAGACTTCTTGAAGTCTTCAATGGCCTGAGCTCAAGCTTCATCACAAGCTTTCACCAACTCCTTCTCGAAGCTCTTCTTAGACTTAAGAAGCTTGAACTTCGCTTCTTGAGCCTTATCCTTATAGATCTCGACCTCTTCTTTGGCCTTTTAAAGGTTAACCTTTGCAGCCTTGAGAGCCCTTTCGAGGTCACTAGCCCGCTGTTTTTCCTTCTCGAGCTCCCCAAGTTCGCTCGCAGTGTTGAGGCCATTCAAGGTAAGACCCCTTGCCACGTTCAACGTTTGCACAAGTACACTAAGTGATTCGACGTTAGTTCAATCAAAGGAACGTGAAATTGGAAACATCATTAAGGTTGATATCTTACCCTCAAGGTCAAGACCTCCAATGTCTTGACACCTTCATGAATGTTAACCTCCTTCTCAAACCAGTCAACGATATCCTTCACTAGGGTTCACGCGGAATACTCATCGAGAGCGCTATCAGAAATAGGTAAGAAGCCGAAATTCGCGACGCCTTGACATCCCCGAGCTCAATCTTGTGATTTTGGTGTTGGCTGAGGTGGTGAAGTTGAGGGCTTTGACGTCGAGGTCTAACCTTTTGGTAAGGCCGGGGCTCCAGGGTCGAGGGCCTCTCGGTAGCGACCTCCGTGGCCCTTTTCTTCCCTTGGGATTGGGCCGGGGCCTTAGGCTTGGGGCCCTTGGCCTTATGATGTACACTCATGAGCAGCTTCGAAAGATCAAAAGACATCTCCAAATCTACAAAAATGACTGTTCACGAAATAATTCTTTCGATTTAAAATTACCGCAAGTGTACGGATCGTAACAAGTAATAAAGTGGATTTTTAAAAATCTGAATATCGTCCCACAGAGATTGAGTAGTTCAATTCTATATAATCTAGTCTTAACCGAATCTAATTGAGTGAAAATATGGTCCAAATGCAAAAAGCCCTAATTTCAATTAAAAACCCTAATTTCTCAATTAGAAACCCTAATCTCGGAATTTCTCTAATTAAACAACACAAACACTCAAGTAAATGAAATTATGCAAATTCAAAAGCTAATTTATGGAAATAAATCAAAGTAAAGTCACTAGGATCACGAATCCCCAATTGAAGCTATAAAAACCCTAATTTCATAAAATCAATGACCCGATGGAAATTTGCCAATTCGATGTTCCTAAATCTATCTAACATATTCTCTCGATATATATTAGACCTATTCTTGCACACCACCAACCTATATCTCTATGGATGATGCAAATATACAAGAATGCATGTGGTTTTGTGAACAATTAGAGAATTGCATAAAGCATAGGGGTATATCTCTATCCCC
>NW_019263990.1:20468-23392 GCF_002742605.1 Olea europaea var. sylvestris | reverse complement strand
TTTGTTCCATCATCAAATATTGACTCCTAATTGACGTTTGGGTCAATCAATTCCTTGATCACTTGCTCGGCTCATCTTTTGATTAATTGCAATTTAGTCCTTCATCTTTCACTTTTCTTCAATTCAGTCCAATATTACTTCTTTCTTCCTCCGATCGTCTTTTATCGTCCTCAATCTCATACTTGGCATATTTTCATTCTCGTTCTGCACTTTAGCTCAACTTTCCAATATTTGCACCTTTGGTCCCCGAACTATCGCTTTGTTCCATTTTGGTCCTTTTTCGGCTCTTTTCTTCTGAATTCCATCTTTTCCATAGAAACACCTACATTGCATGAATTTAACGAGATTAAGTCATAATTCAACTACTTTGTCCATGTTTAACTGATGTTTGTGAGCTAAATAAGTGTGTAAAAACACACTTATCAATGACAAACACTTAAGCTTGACCTGATTCTCGTAGACAACACATGAAAAGAACGAGGAGGGAAGACCATATCCTAGAGGTCTTTGACGTTTGCCAAATCGAGGGTGTCATCCTCGATAAGATAATTAATCTTTTCTGTCGGGGGGTCATGATTCACTAATCTCAACCTATCTCGCTCTAGAACTTCGAAATAAGCCTGACCTCATTAAATCTATCCGTGTCCGAAATTCCCCACTTCGGGATAAAAGGGTGATCGGGGTTCTGTGGCTTAACAAAAATTGTTTTTTCTATCCTCGAAGAGGGCTCGGGGACTCTGGCGTCCTAAACCCCCCTTTGGTGGATAAATAGACAAAAGAATTATACCCCGGCGAGAATTTCATGTCAAAGACCATCTTCAATAGGTCGACTGTAGGTTTGATCTCCTGGCATCTACAAAGGATAAAGAAATAGACTAAGAACCTCTACCCGTTCGGGGCTAACTGACCCGGGTACAAATAAAAAGATGTCAAGAAGTGGATAAAGAAAGGGTGAAGAGGCCATCTAAGCTTGGCCTTAAGGGCATCCCTAAAAAAAAGTCATCTCTACCTCTCGAGCTCCAATTACATTTTCAGTTAGCTCAAGGGTTCTAACATCGCACAGGGGCATGACCCCGAACTCCCTAGCTATCTTAATGATCACATGTTCTTTGTGTTGGATAGGTCAATACTACCTCGCTCTGAAAATGCGAATTCACAGGTATGGCCACCTAGGGTCTCTTGGTTCCCATCGTTGTTTGAACTCATAGAGGGTTTGCTACAATCACTAGAACTCAATTCTTTGCTGCTGCTACTGCTACTCGACATTATGATTTTCAAATAATTAACAACTTCAAGACGCAATCTCTTACCATTTTAGAAGGACGCTCACAAGATTCACTATCCCCAAGCTCGAGCTTTCTTTTACTGGAGAGTGAAAAGTGAAAGTGAAATATGGGGACTATTTATAGAGGTCTTTGGAATATCAATGGTCTATTAATCCTGGCCTTCGAATAATGACATGTGGTAACCATTCAAGTTCGCCTCTTCTTACTCCAACGCGCATGATACACGTGTCAGTCCATTAATATCAATTATTTCCTGGAATGAAATTTGACTTTAGACTACTAAACCTTTCTGTATCTCGATTCGCAGCCTAAATTTGCATTATAAGCCGCAACTTCGATGCACGGGGGCATATGATAACTCAACATTCTTAAGGCCCGATCTTGACCTTTGAACCCTGACCTTGCCTCTCTACAAATCCCTCGAAGGTGAGGTTGGGTGTATTTGATGTCGGGCTTATAGAGGCAGGTCGGGTATTATTGTTCATATAAGGCCCTCAATCCCGTAACGTGGTTCCTAGAGAGAACTATCATATTCCACCTACAATTCTTACCCTAACTGACTCCCTCTTCGACTGAAACACGAGTGGAATACTTGGAATAAAATACAAATTCCTTATCCTACGAGGATAAGGACCGTACATGGTTGAATCCTTCCAGGACTTTGTCACCAACACCTATAAAAACATGACCCGGGCTCATTCTTCAGGTACATTTTTCATTTTTTCTAGCTCATAGCCTCACGCACTAAATTTTCTATCTGACTTAGGCATCGGAAGGGCGACGAGCACACACTTCGTTGCCTTTGTTTCAGGTATTCAAAGACCGTTCGTGTTCATTCAAGTCCGTCCAAGTTCATAGTTCAATCATTCAGATCTAGATCTTTTAGGTACAATTTTTTGGTAGCATCACTGGCCTTGGTCATATTTATACCTAAAGGATCTCACTTCGCTACTTATAGTTGGATATACACTCATGGATTACTCCAAAAAGACCTAATTGGGCTATACATAAATCCACTTATTAGATGAAAACTAGGCCACCAGTCCTACTTTTTACTTTCATTTATGAGTTAATACTAGAAAAGTAAATGAGTCGGGTCGAGTTAACTCGTGAGCCGAAGCTAGCGAATCTGGTGCGGCCCGAGCAAAAACTGGCTCAGGCTGGACAAAAGACTAAGCCAGCATTTATTTATTTATTATTTTTTTTGCAATTGCTTTTATAGCTACATTTGCAAAAGCAACCGCCTACCTGATGGAGACAGTAAGCCTACAGTTGCCAGCTTCAAGACACGTGGCTAGACGAGCCACGTAGGCTGAGTCAGGGTGTCGCTTGAAAATGAGTCTCGATCACGGGTTGTTCGAGTCAACGAGCCGGATTGACATGCTATTTAAAACTATTAAAGATCCGTTTCATAGTCAAGCCAAGAAGGCCATCTCAGGTTGTCGCCTGAAAAATGAGTCTCTATCAAAGTAGTCCGAGCCGACGAGCTGAATTGACATCCTTAGTCAAAACTATTAAATGTCCCTTTGGTAAGACTTTTAAAAAGTTAAAAGTATTTTTTTTAGATTAAGAAGTTGTTAGTTTAACACGTTTGTACAATTTCATAAAAAGTATTTTTCTAGCTAGAATGACTTTTAG
>NW_019263990.1:0-3730 GCF_002742605.1 Olea europaea var. sylvestris | reverse complement strand
GTTGGTCCAAAGGTAATACCCTAACCTTCTAATTCTTCAAATCTTCAATTCTTTCCATTCATTATCTAGTTTTCCACTATTCATAAATGAATGGTTCTTCTTCTGCTTGAAGGATCATAAGTATCAAAATGGTCAGAGGTTAAACCGGGCTACGAAAAAAGGTTACTGGAAAGCAACAGGCAAAGATCGGAACATTACTTCTACGAAGAGAGTAAAGGTTGTGATGAAAAAGATTCTGGTTTTCTATAGAGGTTGTGCTCCGGATGGCACAAGGACTAACTGGGTGATACACAAGTATCGTGCTACAGATGTCACTCATGGCACTTATCCTGGTCAGGTTGGGATTTCTTTTAGAGCATTTCTTTTCTGTTTAGATATTAGCAATTACATTGTCATGTTATCTTGGTATATGGGTTGTTAAGATTCTTAGCTTGTAGAATGTTTAATCGAAATGTTAAATTTTCGCATCAAATAGTAGGATGAATTTTAGCTTGCCTATAGTGAATTGGATGTGTTCGTTTATTTAAATTTGGTATTCCACTCTGCTTAGTTAAATAAAATAATGGGATATCAGTGTTTAATTAAATTATGTATCTATGGTATGTTTTTTGTTTCAACTTGCTGCAATTCGTTTTTAAAAAAAGCTGATATCAAATAAAAAGAGAACACTGAAAGTTTCGATGTTAATGAAGTTGAGGAGATTATATTGTCTCTTACTCCTACGATAGCCAAACCTCCCACTGAAGATGAACAATTGGAATCAATTATTAAAATGATTTAGCTATGTTTCTAACATAAATCAAAGGCTAATAAACGGTAAGCCTTTTTGGCTTTTTTCTTCAGCCTGACCTAGAAAAGCACTAGGATGTTTGTGCCCTGCAATGCTAGAATCATTGGATTCAAAAATCTTCTCCCCTTTGCATTCACAGTTGGAAATTGACTTTAGAAATCCTTGCATAAGACCTTCATCAATAACATCAGTTGCAATGATAGAGCTAACCTATTTCAATGTAGAGCAAATGCTGTTGATATTAATGAGTTTTTCAACTCAGTTCTTGTCAATTCAGACGAGCATCCCTATGAGGATTCTGGTACTACAAATGTCCATTTAGATCTCAAGATCCAAACAAGCCATGGCCAATCATTCTTTGGCTACAGGGTGGACCTGTAAGTCTGATAATTTGTATAAACTGCATTATAAAATAATAATTATTGAAATTGAGAAATTTTAATTTTTGTTTTTTACATTATAAAAGCAAAGTTTTTCTTCATCTTGGGTAAGTTTTTGAAATGCTTACATGTGAATTTGAATTATAAATATTATAATATGAATGGGGTGCTTTTGGAGTTGGAATTGGGAATTTGAAGAGATTGGGCCTATAGACACTTCTTTGAATCCTACAAATTTGACATGCTTGAGAAAAGCTGATCTTCTATGTCATAAGCATTTAATTCTTCATATATCCATAAAATTATAATAGCTTGGTTTTTTTAACTTGTTTTCCTATATTTTTCTTATAAGATAATCCTGGTGGGGCTGGATATAGCTTTATGGAGCAGATTTGATAGAACTGATGTAGAAGCTGCAAATGATTTAATTACATTGTTAACAATTTTTAATAGAAATGAGAGCCTCCAAAAGAGTGCGCTTTATTTATAGTCCTATGGAGGAAAATTTGCTGTCACTATTGAATTATCAGCACCAAAGGCTATAGAGGCAGGAAAACTGGAGCTCAATTTTGAAGGTAATCGTCATTTTTTTCTCATTCTGGAATCTTAGGTTGATGAAGTTCAGAAATAGATGTGAAAGAAGGAAAGAACGATCAAATTTAATTCTTGAATTTAATAATTTACTGAGTTCTTAAATTTTGGTGACATGTTTGGCACGAAGAAATGAACTGTTGGATTTGTGTGTCAGGCATCAAGGAAGAAGGAAGTTGCTGGCGTTGTGGTCGATATAATACGCCAAAAAGAAGATGGGTGGACGTGCATTATTACTTGTTAGTCCTCTTGATACTGGGAAAATTGCTCTCGCCCTTGGAATATCCCAAGAAATTATAGCAAGGTTGTGTTGGATGTACTATTTCTTATTTCTTATCATCATTGTCTTTCTTCATTCTACCTCTATTTTGCCGTGTGCATAAATATTGTCTGTTATTGAAAATATTAGCTTTGATTTTATTATTGATGTTTGGATTTTTATCTTTTATATCATGAAAGTTCTGTTCTGCCCAGCTGATGAAGCTAATTGTCTTATGTTTTAACTTAAGATATAAAGAATCTTTATGATGAATGCCAAATAGATTCAGAATTAGAACTCAAAAATTTTAGTTGAGTCATAACGGTGAAAATCTATGAAACATCAGGGTGTGTTTGTTTCAAAAGAAAAATTGGTGGAAAAAGGAAGTCTAGAGAAGGGCTATTTTGCTTGGTGAAATTAATACCTTTTGCTGTGCTTAGCTTATACTCTAAAACTTCTTGAAAGAATTTCCATGCTTCCCCAAAATATCAATCAAAGAGCTGAAATTTTATTGTCTTATATTTGCTTTTTCTCATTTCTCGTTTGAACAATAGAAATCCAATTAGATATTTGAAGTTTCAACAAGAGATTGACCAACAAATAGTTGATAGTCTGGACCATGGTCACAGAGGAACCACATTTTTCTATAGACCTTAGAAATTACTGCAATAAGCTCTAGATCCCACAATGTAATTTGTACAAAAAAATCTGTGTGGGGTAAAATTTATTTGTAATCAGAAGTCGTACAAGTATTTTTTGGAGATAAGCCTAGAACATTTTTGAATCACAATTCATTGCCCATCTTGATATGCGCATCAAATGCCAGGCAACAGAATTATAAATTTACATTTCTCTCTGCAACCCTTCATGTTTGTATCATACATATGATTCACGGAGATTAATGTTCAATTATTCTCTTTTACAGTTTTAGACAGATCATTTGAAAAAGAGATTAGAGTCATCAATTTGAATCTAATGGCAAGAGAGGTGAGGGTTCTCTGTTCCTAAAATCAGTTGTCGTTTTTTAGTATTGAGGTCTATATTCTTTATTTTGTCTTGGTTTTATATATTCCATGAAGGTTTATTTGGCCAATACGTAATGAAGAAGCCAAAGATGATTTAGCAATGACAAGATAACTCTTTTGACACTATTGCACATATTGCTGGATTCTTCCTACTATTGCAGCCTCCCAAATTCATAATATGCCTCAACCAAATAAGTTAGTATGCTTGGACGGCGGCATTAGCGTAGGAAACCCAAATCTTTGAAGGTTACTACTTATGGATTGTGCCTTTGAGCTTTTTGCTTGTTGATATTTACTTCAATATCTCCATCTTGCAAACTGAAGGGTCGAATATCGGATGAATGGTGAATTTGATGCTTGTCTATATTTATTTTGTAGGCACGTTAATATTACCTTAAAAATAACAAAATGCACAGGCAAAGACTAGTATTATTGATAATGATCACTCAAACAAGTGTTACAAAATAACTTGACGGTTAAACTATAATTTGAGGGTAATATAAGCGAGAAACTATCTTATGATTTTTTCCAAAAGAGCATTGAACTTAAGTAATTAATTCGAGTATAATAACAATATTTAGACTGATGTGAAAAACTCACATATAGCACTTAGCTCTTAAATCTGAATTTTGGAAAACAAAAATTAAATTTCTTGTTTGCAAAACCAATGTGTTTTATGCATATA
>NW_019263989.1:6087-13350 GCF_002742605.1 Olea europaea var. sylvestris | reverse complement strand
ATTCATAGAGCAACCCAATGCAAAAATCAGAAAAAGCTGAAATTCCGAGCTTAAGATTCACTTGTTCTCAATTGCTTCTAGTAATTGCATAATGACGGGCCTTTTGAATTTCTCGTCTAAAAGTAGATGTTCTTATTCTAGGTTTCCTCTAGTATTTGTACATTGCAATCACTTGAGGAATGCGGAGATACACACTTGATTTAAAACAAAATGGTTAAAAAATTCAGAAAAACACTGACTACTTACCTTTCATGCCTTCTTGTCCGTAAAACATGTTTGGAGTATTGGATGGCACTGAAATATTAAAAACAAGTCTTTGCAAAAATTGAATTCCTATTGCAAACAATGTTGTCGAGGTTACAAAATCCAAAAACACAAAAGTGATCTCGATCCTACTTTGATTAAGCCCAAGCAGCCCTGTTTGGTATAGATAAAATCATATTTTTAGCAGATTTTGATAAAGTTGATAGAATATGTGGGTAAAAAGTTATGGGTCGTATAAAATGTGTTGTTAAAATTAATAATTTCTTTTGACTTAAACTTTAATTAGATTTTTCAACAATAACAAACAAGGGCTTACAAGTGAATTTGTACTTCCGAATCTCAATCTTCATCCTCTCAGTCTCAAGCTATATCTCTACAAACTAGTCACTACAAGAAATATCACTTTCAAAGACCATATAAATGGTCGAAGAATATACATTTTTGGTTATTGATAATATTTAACGATCAAAATCCGTTAGTCGTTCCTTGGTGGACAAAGAAGTGTTGGCCAATGTATTTAAGGACTAAATGTTTGGTTGTTGAATGTATTGTTTCAGCAATTAAATAATTGGTTCTAAAAGTTTGCATTGACAACTAGTTCTTTTTTCAACAACCACTTCTATGGTTGTTATATCAACTATTTTTTCGTTAAAATACAATGAAAGCAACCAAATTTTAGTTATCTTTCATTTCAACAATGAAAGAAATGGTCGTAAAAAATTAAAATTGACAGCCAATTATATTTCAACAACTACTTGATTTGTCATTGTATTAATTTATCTTTTTGATAAAATATCATTGAAGCAATCATAATTTAGTTGCATCTCTTTTCAACAACAAAAGAAGTGGTGGTAAAAAGTTTATATTAATAATCGAAATGTCAAAATAAAGAAATTGTTATAAAAGTGAAGAAAAAGAGGAGAGCAGAGAAAAGTCAATAGACTTGTATGTTTTATTAAGAACCAAGCCCTGTATTTATAGGGCAGAATCAGGGATGCAACAGTAATTATTTCTATGGCTGCAGGGGTATAATTGTCATTCACCTCTAAACCTTAATAAACTTTCCTTTTACAACACTCCCCCTTGAATGACACATCACAAAATATTTGCCTCGTTAAAACCTTATTTGATAAAAATTCAATGGAAAAAAAATCAAACGGAGGAAAAAGAGTACAGTAATTTTGGAGTACTAAAAATAAATGCTGCTTCATCAAAACCTTGCTAGGAAAATCCAGTGGGATAAAACTTAAGCTAAGGAAAAAGAGTACAGCTATTCCCCCTGATGTTGATCATCGAAAATCTTTGAGTCGACGCATTCCAACTTCATGAAGTAATTTCTTGAATGTAGATGTTGGCAGTGCTTTTGTGAATAAATCGGTCATATTATCACTTGAGTGAATTTGTTGGATATCGATGTCGCCATTCTTTTGAAGCTCATGTGTATGAAAGAATTTTGGAGAAATATGCTTCGTCCTATCACCTTTGATATAGCCTCCTCTGAGTTGTGCAATACAAGCTGCATTGTCTTTATACAAAATTGTTGGACTTTCCTTTGTTGAAATTAATCTACATGATGCTTGGATATGATGGGTTATGTTTCTCAACCATACACATTCTTGGCCTGTTTCATGGATTGCAATAATTTCAGAATGATTTGAAGATGTAGCTATCAAAGATTGCTTCACAGATCTCCATGATATAGTCGTTCCTCCACGTATAAACACATAACCTGTTTGTGATTTAGCTTTATGTGGGTTAGATAGATAACCTGCATCTGCATATCTCACTAAAGCAGATCCCGACTTTTGAGAATAAAATAATCCCAAATCAATAGTACCCTTTAAGTAACGAAAAATATGTTTAATACCATTCCAATGTCTTTGAGTTGGTGTAGAGCTATATCTTGCAAAAAGATTTACAGAAAAAGCTATGTCGGGTCGAGTGCAATTTGCAAGATAAGTTAATGCTCCAATTGCACTAAGATATGGTACTTCAGGACCAAGAACATTTTCTCCATCTTCAAGTGGACGAAATAGATCTTTTTTCACATCAAGTGATCGAACAACTATAGGTGATGCCAATGGATGTGCATTATCCATGTAAAAACGTTTTAAAACTTTTCCTGTATACGTAGATTGATGAACAAATAATCCATCTGCGAAATGTTCAATTTGCAATCCAAGACAAAATTTGATTTTTCCCAAATCCTTCATCTCAAAGTCTTTTTTCAAACAATCAGCAGCTTTGTTGAGCTCTTCATGAATTCCAATTAAATTTAAATCATTAATATAAACTGCCACAATTGCAAATCCACTATTTGTTTTCTTTATGAAAACACATGAGACATCGTTATTTTATAGCCCTCATTCAACAAATGTTCGCTAAGACGGTTATATCACATGCGTCCGGATTGTTTTAATCCATATAATGATCTTTGCAATTTAATTGAGAACATAGTTCTCGGGGCATGTATCATTTGTTCCTGGTACCTTAAGTCCTTCAGGGACTTTCATATATATGTCACTATCAAGTGAACCATACAAATATGCAGTTACTACATCCATAAGGCGCATATCAAGTTTTTGTGATACAGTCAAACTAATTAAGAATTTAAAAGTGATGATGTCCATTACGGGAGAATACATTTTCTCGTAATCAATTCCTAGTCTTTGTGAGAAACCTTGAGCTACTAGTTGGGCTTTGTATCTTGTAATTTCATTATTTTCATTCATCTTTCGTATAAAAACTCATTTGTATCCAATAGGGATCACATTTTCAGGTGTTCGAATTACAGGTCCAAACACTTTTCGTTTCTCCAAAGAATTCAATTTTGTCTGTATGGCTTATTTCCATTTTGGCCAATCATTTTTATTTTGACAATCTTTAACCGACTATGGTTCAGGATCCTCATTTTGTATAATATCAAGAGCCACATTAAAGGCGAAAATATTGTTTATAACAACATTATTTCGTTCTCATAATTTATGAGATAATATATAATTTATTGAAATCTCATTATTTTCGGACACTTGTGGTTCTTCAGGAACCGTATTTTCAATATCTGATTGATCAATCTTTTCTAATGTAACTTCTTCCGAAATTTTTGGTTGGTTTTTCTCATGTACTTTTCTTTTTCGAGGTACAGGGTCTTTTGAACCAACTGGTCGATCATGCTTCTCGCGTATTTGAGATTCATTTGCTACAGCAGATTATCCTACAGGGACATCAATTTTTGCTTGAACATTTTCTGCAGGAACATATGACTTTGTCACTTTTCTTGTGTCAACAAATATATCAGGTAATTGGTTTTCAACTCTTTGCAAATGAATGATTTTTTCAACCTCTTGCTCACATTGATTGTTATGGGGATCAAAATGAGATAGAGTTGTTCCATTCCAAAAAATTTTACCTTATTTTTTAGGGTGTAGTTTTTCCCCTCCCAAAGTTGGTAAAGTCATTTCATCAAAATGACAATCTTCAAAACGTGCAGTAAATAAATCACCCGTTAAAGATTCAAGATATCTAATAATTGATGGTGAATCAAAACCCACATAAATCCCAAGTTTTCGTTGGGGACCCATTTTAGTACGTTGTGGAGGTGAAATGGGGACTTGGACTGCGCAACCAAAAACCCGTAGGTGAGAAATATCAGATTCGTGACCAAATGCCAGTTGCAAAGGTGAAAATTGATAATAGACAGTTGGTCTAATACGAACCAATGATGCAGCATGTAATATGGTATGACCCCAAACAGAAGTCGGGAGTTTTGTTTTCAAAAGTAATGGTCTAGCAATAAGTTGTAGGCGTTTAATAAACGACTCTGCCAAACCATTTTGTGTATGGGCATGCGCAACTGAATGTTCAATTACAATCCCGATTGATATACAATAATCATCCAATGCTTGTGACCTAAATTCACCAGTATTGTCAAGGCGAATAGTTTTAATTGAGTAATCGAGAAATTGCGTTCGTAATTTTACAATTTAAGCAAGTAGTCTAGCAAATGCTACATTTCTAGTAGAAAGTAGGCAAATATGTGACCATCTAGTAGAAAAATCAATTAATATCATAAAATAACGAAATGGTCCACATGGTGGATGTATTGGCCCACATATATCCTCATGAGTTCTTTCCAAGAAAGTTGGATATTCAATATTGACCTTTGTAGTTGAAGGTCTAATGACTAACTTGCCTTGCGAACAAGCTACACATGGATAATCATTAGGTAAAAAAATCTTTTGGTGATTTAAAGGATGTCCATGTGAATTGTTTATTCTTTGACACATCATTATTGCTCCTGGATGTCCAAGTCGATCATGCCAAAGTATAAAACTTTTTGGGTCAACGAACTTCTTGTTCGTGACATTATTCGATTCAACCATTTTTATAAATGTATAATACATGCTAGATGGAAGTGAATAAAATTTTTCTTTTATCTGCTTCTGACCAGATATAAAAGAAATTATGCAAAGATATTCGACATTATTTTATTGTGTCGTCTCAATATGATATCCATTGCAACGGATATCTTTAAAACTAAGCAAATTTCTTCTGGATTTGTAAGAATAAAGTTCATCATCAATATATAATTTTGTATTATTTGGTAAAATAATACAAGCTCTTTCGGAGCCTTCAACGATATTTGATACACCTGATATTGTATTGACATTATTCTTTTTTAATGTTAAGTCCAAAAAATATTTTTTTCTTGAAGAATAGTATGTGTAGTTACATTATCAATCAATCAGGTGTCTTAACAATCCATCATGAATCTATCAATATAACAAAATAGATACATTTAAAACAAACTTGAATTTAAATTCAAAATGATAAGCATAATTAATACTGTGAAATTAACGATGCATAATAAAGTTCAATTTTTTTTTTTTTTGGCGAAAAGTAGAACATATTTCAAACTAAATTTCTAAAATAAAGGGAAATACTAGAAACATAAAACAAAAACTAATCTATGTCGTCCATCACACCACCCCCATCAAATGATCAATATTTTCATTTGAATCAGTGAAAAAATCGGAGACGTCCAAATGAGTCACATCAATTGGACCATCATAGTCAGGAAAATTTGTCTTCACTTTTCTCTTTTCCTTGATTGATCTTTGATAGAGATCCACAAAGTGTTTTGCCGTACGACAGGTACGTGTCCAATGCCCTTTCATTCCACATCTAAAACTTTCTTCATTTACCTTTTTAAGTGTGCTACTTTCATTTACTTTGTGCCTTTTGAAATTGTTGTCTTGTTGTCGATAACTTTGTTGATTATTTCGTCCATGGTTTACTCCGCGTGCGCGTCCGCGTCCACGTCCACATCCACGTCCTTGTCTTGATATTGCATTTGTTTCAGGCAATGGTACAGAACCAGTTGGGTTAAATCAGGTTTTTTCATCAGCAGTTCATTATTCAGTTCAGTAACAAGCAGGCAAGATATAAGTTCTGAGTACTTCTTGAAACCACGATCGCGATATTGCTGTTGCAGGAGCACATTCGAGACATGAAAGGTGGAAAAAGTTTTTTTCCAACATATCTTCATCAGTGATCTTTTCTCCACACAATGTCAATTTTGAACATATTCTGAACAGTTCAAAATTGTACTCGCTAACAGTTTTGAAGTCTTGTAAACGAAGGTGCATCCACTCATAGCAGGCTTTGGGAAGGACTATAGTCCTCTGATGATCAAATCTTTCAGTTAAATTTTTTCAAAGAACCTGTGGATCTTTATCAGTAAGATATTCAATTTTCAGTCCACCGTGAAAATGATGACAAAGGAAGATGAGCGCTTTTACACGATCCTGTAAGGATTCTTTATTTCCTTCTTTTATTGTCTCTCTCAAACCTTTTGAGATAAGATTGATATCAGCATCAAGTACCCATGATAAATGATTTTTGCCAGAGATGTCAAGTGCAGCAAACTCAAGTTTTGTGATATTTTCCATCTGATTAACTACACAATAAAGCAAGAGAAAATATAATTAGTTTTGAAAAATATGATTAAATATCATACAATAATTAATCAAGTAGTCAACATGACATAAGTTACGTATTTTCCTTCAGGGATAAACACCAATTTAAAATAATATGTTCTTCGAAACACATACTACTTCGGGAGCATATTGTATTTTACTATTGCTTTTTCAAGAGCAATATGTCAATAGTCTTCTGGAATATTTGAAAAATATAATTTATGCTCTTCAGGAGCAAGTAATATTTTTCAGGAATATTAATTATAATGTTGTGTCACTTTGAGAACAACAACAAAGATATTCTTTGAGAATATTTATAGATCTTATGAAATTGCAAATCAGATATATATTATTGTATTCAGTAACTTGAATTTAAATTTATGTTCTACTGTAAAAAATAAAAATAAAAAAAATTAACGAGCACAAATTATAAGAAATATATTAAGATTTAATTAAAACCATCTACAAACATGCATAGTAAAATCAAAGTCACAAGTGCATTGGACGTTATCGAATAAAAAAAAAAGCTAATTAAGATTGTTAGCGTGTAATGACAGTAAATAATTAACATAGTTACTACAATGAAAAGATGAATATGTAAAGATATCACAACAATTAGGTGAGATTCATGATTTGTTAGAAAACGGTAAATTGGTGGCAGAATGAAACGCACGGCAATCGAAACAAAAATTGAACAGATGAATTCATATAGATATGAAAAGTAAACAATTAGGTAAACTACAATTACATGTAATAATGAGGCGGCAGAATCTGAGTATATAATTTGGCTAAAATAAGGGCACTCAACAAATAAAAACCATATATGAACAATATATAATTACACAGAAATTGAGGGCACATTTTTCGGTACACCATTGGACTGAAATTGACAACATAATTGCATTGAAATTGACAATATAATTGCAAGATAAAGAGTTAATTGTGGTGGCACAATTGCATGGAAATTGATAACAAAAAAAGGCGTGATAATCATTAGTTAAAAAAAAAAAAAAAAAAAAAA
>NW_019263989.1:0-4404 GCF_002742605.1 Olea europaea var. sylvestris | reverse complement strand
AGAGAAAAACACTTCGAAACATACTCCAAAAACAATAAAGATCATAATGCTAAGAGCTGACCCATCTACAAATGCTAGATTTAACTCAATTTTTATGTGAACATCAATCCAGTAAATTTAACACTCATTGAAACGGTTCCAATTAACAACTATATAGAGAATAATTGCAAGTTGCTAGTCTACTTGTTCCATGAATTTGCTTTCAATTAAGGCATAAATTTCTTCAAGATTGTGCACTGAAATAGAATTATCAGCAGTACTAACCTTCGTCTCATCACTTGCAAAATAATTGCATAGAAAATCCCAATCACTTTGCTTTACTATAGATGCAAGCTTGTTTTTATTTGCAAGTCTAATATCTCTATTGCTACCCACGCCTTCAAATTTTCTATGCGTCTACATGATACTCCCTCTATTGCTTGTTCATTGAACGATCAATAGCATCTTTGATTGGCTAGTTCAACTCAAACCTAGATTTTTCCTTTAAAACAATTAAAACCTTTTTTTTGCAATATGGTCATTCTCAATAAGTAAATGTTGAAAATTATTTTGATGCCAAACTAGTGTTGGTAACTAGGTTTTTGTAAACTTCAACGACTACAAATATATAGTCGTTGAATGTTACCTTTAATTACTATGTAGTCTTGATCGTTGAATGCTGAATTTTTCTCTACTTTCAACAACGGGATTCAACTAGTAGTTTTTCTTCTAACAACCAATTACTTTGTCGTTGAATATTAATAGATATTTTGGGGAGATTTCTTGATTTGGTGTCCACTTTCAATGACCAATATTAATTTAGTCGTAGAAAATAGAGAATTAACAACTAAACTTTTGGTCATTATAACTTTTTTCCAGCTAATTCAAAATTCGATTGTCCATCATCTATTTTCTACGACCAAACTTATAATGTGGTTTTTAAAATAAGTTTGGTAGTGGAAAGTCAAGATCACATGATATAAGTGTTGAGAAATAGGAATAATATGATCAAACAGAAAATAAACTGAAGAAAATTAAAGTTGAACACCAAAGAATTATTTCGACCTAAGCCTCAGAGGTGCGGTGATCAAATCTAATACCTACACCTCCCCTCCTTAAGCATCTAAGAAAAGGATTATGCTTGGTTGCATTAAACAACCCAAAATGGCAACAAAAGTTACAAATGTTCATAAAGACGAAACAAGAGACTTATCTCTCAAGTACAGTGATAGCTCTGTAGAGATTCACCAAGAAATCTTCACAAAGGCCCTTCAAACAAAACTAGAATCAAAAATAGAGAAATCACACAGTTTCTCACAATATTCACTCAGAATATTACACAGTCAAAGGTCTACACTATCACACCACACTTAAAATCAGAGATTTTAAGTAGAAATTAGATGAAACAAGCAAACCTAGCCCCTAGCCCCTTTTTCTCTCTTTTCTCTCAAGAATATACAGAGACCCAGATGAAATGGAAGGAATGAGAAAATCCAAAGGATCAACCGTGCCAAATGAATCGTCTAAGAGAAGCCAAAAGATCATTCAAGATCTACACTATCCAATGGCTAGCATAAGCACACGTGTCAACATCCAAGAAAAAAGCTCTTCACTAATAAAAGTATGTTTCTCAAAACACTAATTCAACAATAATAATTCTGGGAGCATAAAGATTGAGAGAACCAGGGTTCGACTCCAACATTCTCCACCTTGCTATCATAATTTGGGTTGTCAGTGCATCTACGAGCATTTTCACGTTTCATTTTCACTTGCTCTAGGTACCTACATAAGAATCACAGAGAATCAATAGCAAGAAATTTAAGGCAGTTCATAAATTTGTTTAAGGGAATCACTTTAGTACCCATATCAGATTGACTAATTTGAGTGGTAATATTTCCAAGTTTAATTATTCTCTTGGAAATAACATCTCTAATAAAGTGATATTTAAAATCAATGTGCTTTATTCTATCGTGAAACTTCAGATTTTTAGTAAGATGAATAGCACTTTGATTATTTGAAAAACAAAACAATTTGTGTATCAACAAAACCAAGTTCAGACTGCAAACCATTTAACCACATTCCTTTTTTATAGCATCAGTAGTAGGGATATATACGGCTTTAATAGATGACAGAGCAACGGTCTTTTGTAATTAAGACTTCCAGCTTATGATAGTACCACACAAGGTCAAAAAATAGGACGAAGTTGACTTCTATTATCTCTATGACCAGCAAAAATTAGAATCTGTATATCCATTTAAGATCACACCATCCTTATTAGATTTAAACACTAAGCCTAAATCAAAAGTACCTTTTAGGTATCTTAATAACCATTTTAAGGCACTCCAATGATCTTCTCTAGGATTACTTATAAATCTGCTTAATTTACTAATACCATGTACAATGTCATGTCTAGTATAAATCATTAAATACATCACAGAGCCTATAGCATTAGCATAAAAAATTCTGGACATCCAAGCATATTCTTCGTCAGTTTTAGGACAACATTCAGAAGACACTTTGAAATGATATGCAATAGGTAAAGTTATAGGTTTGCAATTATACATATTGAATTTTTTTAGAATGTTAATCACATAATCATGTTGGTTTATAAACAACAGGTCTTTTTCCTTATTTTTAACAATCTACATGCCTAAGATCTTCTTGATGAACCTAAGATCTCTTATATCAAACTCAGATTTCAACTTCAGTTTAATATTTTCAATTCAGTCTTATTGCAACTAGCAAGCAGTATATCAGCCACATAAAAGACGAAGTATAAGCAAGTGTCATTGACTTTTTTTGGAACCCAATTTTAAAACAAAAGCATCAAACCTTTTGTACCATTGTATAGGGGCTTGCTTTAAACCGTACAAAGATTTCTTTAACAGACATACAATATATTCAGGATTATCTTTTCAAAACCAATGGGCTATCTCGCGTAAATAATTTCATCAAGTTTACCATACTTGAAATCAATTTTAATAACTAATTGATCAAGTTCCCATTTGAATTGAGTAATAAGGGCAAGTAAACATCTAATAGTAGTATATTTCACAACAGAAGAAAATATTTCAGTGTAATCAATACCGTCTTTTTGAATAAAACCTTTTGCCACCAGTGTAGCCTTGTATCTAATATTAATATTTCCACGTTCTCCCTATTTTATTTTATAGATCGATTTACAGTTTATAAGTTTATGCCATTTAGGCTTTTTAACAAGTTCCCACATTTTATTTTTAAGCAGTCAAGCAATTTCATCTTCCATAGCAGCTTTCCAGTTTTCACTTTCTTTACAATTTATGGTATCATCATAAGAATTCAGTTCATTTTCAGAAAGTACTTGATAAGTAAATACGGAAACAAAATTATCACTATTAAATCTAGTAAATGCTCTAATCTGCCTCCCTTTCCTATCTTTTGTGAGTTGATACTCATCAAGTGAAAAATTGAAGGATTAAATTGTTCAACATGATCAATTTCCTGTTCAGGTTCAGTTTGAGGAAAAATGAAATTTTCTTCATGTATAGTATCCTCAGCAATAGACACAAGAGTATCCTAGTTATTACTAGAGGACTCACCTCAATTTGAATATTCTTTTCAGTTAAAACATTCTCTTTTCTTTAAGGTAAGGCATCAAAGATTCATTATAAATGACATGTTTTCTAGTTATAACCCTATAAGCTTTTTCATATTTAACCCACAATCTATATCCTTTTACATGTTCATCATATCCTAAGAAAATACATTTAAGTAATCTAGGTTCTAACTTTTCAATATCTTGATGATCATATGCAGCACAGCCAAAAACTTTTGGGTAAGAATAATTTACACAGTTATTTGACTACACGGCTTCAAGAATAGCAAAATTCAAAGTACTTGTAGGACTCTTATTAATCAAATATGCTACAGTCTTAACTGCTTCACCCCAGAATATTTTAGGCAGACTAGAACTCAAAAGCATACATCTAACTTTATTAACAATTTTTTGTTCATTCTTTTAGCTATTCCATTTTGTTGTGGTGTGTAAATAATAGTTCTATGTCTCAAAATGCATGGCTCTTTACAAGAATTATTGAATTCATAATTGCAGAATTCCAAACCATTATTAGTTTTCAAGATTTTTATTTTAAGATCAATCTGATTTTCAACCTGGGATTTTCAATCCTTAAAAACAGAAAATGTCTCATCTCTTTGACTTCAGTAAAAACACCTAAACTTTTCTTGAAAAATCATCAATTATCCACAGAAAAATATTTGAAGCTACATAAGGTGGACACATTAGCAGGACCCCACAAATCAGAATGCAAGTATTCCACTTTTTGTTTGGATATATGAATTCCAGTTGGAAAATGAAGTTTAACTTGTTTTCCAATAATACATCGTTTACTAGAACCAAAATCACCAAGATTTAATTTTCCAAAAACA
>NW_019263988.1:10087-13351 GCF_002742605.1 Olea europaea var. sylvestris | reverse complement strand
GCAGGTGTACGATATTGAACAAGTAATATAATGAATCTTTGAATCCTAATTATCGTTCCCACAAGAAATATACTTTAATGCCTAATTTAACATTTCTTACTACTATTTAACAAAAGCAAACAAATAGTTGTGACTGTTGTTTTGTTGTTAATGCATCAAAATATTAAAATTGCACCCAAAAGAAATATTCAAATATGGGATACATATTAGAGCATAACAATTTCATCTATTGACCACCTTTGAATCTTAACTCAAGATTCACACCTAATAATCCCTCTAGAGTTCTCATTAAGCCTATTTAACTAATTCAATTCAATATCTCTATGTGAATCAACTTTAGTTAAATGAGATATTGGTTTTAAGAATTCATATAATGACAGCAATAATTAGTATAAATATCTTTATATGTTATACTAATTTACCGAATTTTACTATATGGTCTAAATCTTAGACTCGCCTCTCAATTCGTAAAAGATTTACAAAATCATCAAATTAGTGATCAAATAATTCAACGCATTAAACACATAAAAAAATCAACACATATAAGATAAAAAAAAATCTTAAATAAAAGAAATAAAGGAAAGAAAAATTTAGCTACTCATTACAATGGAAGAAAAACTAACGATTTTGCATTAAATACATCACCAAGTTTTGAATTGAGATACAGAAAAGATGATGAATCTTACATCAAGTTCTCTTCTTGTCTTCAATCTTTATTCTAAAACCTGGATTTTGAATTTTTGTATTAGAAAAGATGATGAATTTTCCTTCCTTTCGATTTTCTCTTGTAATCTCACGTTGTATATTGTGCCTCTCAATGTGTGGAATCCCCTTTGATGTCTGTAATTCTTATATTTATACCCTCCTTCATGTCCTCCCCAAATTTGGAGTCTTCATGGGCTTTTCACAGGCCAAAATTGTGTAACCTAAAACAGGCGGCACAACGCTTAAGCTCTAGAAAGCAGTGCCTAAGCGCCAAGATGAAACACATTGTAGCGCCTATGCCCTATGCATGCAATGCCTAAGCGCTAGGAGCAGGACCCTCTTTGTCCAAATCTGGTTCTCTCACTATTTGTAGTGCCTAGGGCTGACCTGTTGCCCCAAATCTCATCATTGATTTATTTGTTCACTTTAGAAACATTTTTAAATCACCTCTCTTAACCTTTAAAACAATACTAGCAAACATATAAAAAACATTCTGTATTCCTAAGATCTAGTAAATAATCAAGTTAAAATTATGTATAACTCGTGAGTAAAAACACTCTCATCAATTACCCCCAAACTTAAACATTTACCAGTCCTCGAGCAAACAAACACAATGAAAAAGAAAATCACTAAAGAAAAATACGCACATAAACAATTAGTTAGATTGGTTGTCTTTTGGCTCAGTATTGAGAATATTATATCATATTCATGAACGGTGTCAAATCATTACGCAAGAGCCAAACTTTCACTTATTTAATGCAGAGCAGGTGTGTGTGAAGGATCAAGTATAATGCTGTACATCTACAAGTTGGTTCACTTTCTAATCCTCAATGATCAATTATTTCATTTCTTTGCTTGTGAAATTTACATACCTCCAAACTTGTTTTCTTTCATTCTCCAACAATGGTGTAATTCTAAAGTTTAGTTTCACATATGAATCCCTTATACCACTCTAATTTGGTTTAGTTCAACCGGCAACGTCAACAATTTATTATGTGATGATTCTCCAATTTATGAGTGCTTCAACAATTTAATTTATACTAAGTGACTCAAACCTATTAGTAATCTAAGACCCAACAATTAGATCTTTGAGCACTTTCATCAAATTTCCTTTTTTTAAGCTCATGTTGACTTCGCCATTTTTTCCTTTTCTTAACCCCTATAGCGAGCTTTTAGTCTGTAAATTCCCCATTTTTGAATACCTAAGGATACCAGGTTTCAAGATATCCCTACGGACTTACAAACTAAAGTAAAAAAAGGTTTAGATGTGAAGCGTGTACTGGATAAGTGCCATGCTTATCTTCTATTAAAGCAAAATACAATTTTCAAAGGTTAGATCCCTAACATTCGGTCATTCACCAAGTCCATACTAGAAAGTCATAGACACTCCACACAATCTTTTTCACATGTACGGAATTATGACAATCTTAAATCATTTCTTTCACGGGTTAGAACACTCCATATTATAATGTATACAGTTAAAGGATGTTATGAATTATAGGTTAAGAGAATAAGTTCTTAAGTCATCTATTCAGCCTATGCATATGAACCTTCATGTTCCTGTACGACGCTGAACTTAATTATCATGCATAAATATTGTGCCGCTTCACATATATAAGTAGAAAATTCAACTAAAGCATATGATTCATCCATAGTCGACAACTAATACATGCTCTCAAGTATATTCATCATAATCGACAAAACTATCTAACTCACACAAGTATGCAACTCATCATATCACACAAGCACACAAATGCTAAACAATCCAAACAACTATAAAGGCAATTAACAACTGATAATTCACTCCACAAACTTAAAATACATTCTGTTCCCGATGTGAAAATAAATACATATGAGGGTCAAGACTTCCTTGAGTACATCATTTTATGTCATTGCCATCGTCCAGGTGAGGTGGATATTGGTTGGCTTTCTAATCATGTTATTGCCCACACAGTTGAAAATCTTCCTCTAAATAATACAATGAGAATGTTACGACAATGAAATAAACAATCCAAAAACTAAAAAACAAGGTAATAAAAAATGGATAGAGCTTAGATTGCCTGCTTCTTTAAAGTCATTAGCTTGACTTGTTTCCATGATTAATTATGGTTACTAGAACCAAATTATGTCGTCCTTGCACTATGTACAATTCTCATTTATGCACCCTTTCTCCATATTTTGATATTTTCATTTTCATCTCTACTAAGAAGTCCACTAAAATTTGATTTTCCATACTAGCAACTTTGCTGATCAGGTGGCTCTTCTTCATCAATTCTACAGCAAACTTTGATATTGAGAGGTTGCTTATATTAGGTGTAAATATTGAATATCTCTTGCTTGTCTTCTACCTTCAATGTTAGCGCACCATTTTCATGTCAATCAGAGTTCGACCCATTGCTAAGAATGATCGCCCTCAATATAACTGGAATGTCTCAATCTTTTGGTATGTTCAACACAATGAAGTCCACAAGAAATATTAAATTTCATGTGTTTATGAGTACATCCTCAACTTTGCCTCGTGAGCTTGAAATTGTTCTATCAGCTAGTCGTAGCTTTATT
>NW_019263988.1:0-1820 GCF_002742605.1 Olea europaea var. sylvestris | reverse complement strand
TTTTTTCTTGTTCGATTCTATTTCTTTTCCCATAGTAAAATAACTTATTTAGATATATCAATTTTCAATATATCTGGTACCTGAACTTCTTCTGGGATTTTTTAATTTGTTATGTCTAAATATTCATCAAGAGTATATGCCTCTTTAATGAGGCCATTTTTGTTTGAAGATTTTTGTATTAGAATCGAATACCATCACGTTTCAAGTGTGCCATAGATATATCAAATATAATGCTAACAAATTATCCCATAGGACATCAATTCGTATGGGAGCAATAAAAATTGGTGCATAAGATATCGTTAATCTCTTTGTTCAGTAAATGCATCTAAATAAATCATCTTTCGAATTTCTGGTTCGAATGATATTTAGCAAGGATTTAGATGATGATGTATTTATACATTATTTTCAACTTCTTAATTCCTTCCCTAGTGTTAAAGAGAATTGTCTAATCATATTGACAATCATTTTTCAGTGTTATAAAATATCGCCCATTTGAAATAATAGTTCAAACTATGTACTTATTCTCAGCATTTTTTATTTTTCATCTCAATACATTGTGGTGCTCAATTTTTACATATCCTGCACTATCAAAATAATTATATCGAAAAATTAGGATCTGACTAAAAGCTGATTGTAATAGGTAGAACTATGACTTTGACATGATATGTAATAGAATTCCATAAATAAAAATGGAAAATATTTTTTTCTCAATTAAATTAATTGGAGGCGTTTAACAAACAACACTGTTAAATCATTTATCAACATCCCAACTAACACTTATTAAAAATGTTGAGATTTATGCCCACTGGCATTAACAAGATACAATCTTGATTATATAATCTAAAACTTATGCTCATAGTTTAAAATTTGAGCAGTAATTTCGCAAACTTTAGATCGCAAACACCATAGAATAAGATAAGAGAACNAAAACTTATGCTCATAGTTTAAAATTTGAGCAGTAATTTCGCAAACTTTAGATCGCAAACACCATAGAATAAGATAAGAGAACTAGAATTTTGAATAAAAGAAATAAAGGTTCCAAGTAGATTACATTGCTCGCTGTAATGTAAAATTTAGCTATTCATGATAATGGAAGAAAAGCTAAAGATTTGCATTGAGTACATCTCTGGGTTTTGAATTGAGATGTAGAAATGATGATGAATCTTGCACCAAGTTCTCTTCTTGCCTTCAATATTTATTCTAAAACCTGGATCTTGAATTCTTGTTTTCCTTCCTTTCGATTTTCTCTCGAAATCTCATGTTGTATATTGTGCCTCTCAATGTGTGGAATCTCCTTTACAATCCTCAATTCTTGTATTAATACTCCCCCTTCACGTCCTCCCCAAATTTGGAGTTTTCATCGGCTTTTCACATGCCAAAATGATGTAACCCTAATACAGGTAGTGTAGCGCCTACGCATCACGATGAAAAACAATGTTGTGCATAGGGGCTATGCATGCAGTACCTAAGCGCTAGGGGAAGCGCTTGGGCCTATGAGTGTAGTGCCTAGGCACTGCCTCTCTATCCAAATCTGCTTCTCTCGCTATTTGGAGCGCCTAGACTCTGTCTTGCTATCCCCAAAACTCGTCCTTAACTTGTTTTTTCACTTTAGCACCATTTTTACATCACCTCGTTCAACGAAACACTAGCAAACACATAAAAAAAAAGCATTCTATAATCATAAGACCTAGCAAATAATCAAGTTAAAATTGTGTATAACTCGGGAGTAAAAACACACTCGTCAATGACACAACACTGAATTGATGCTATTGATACACAGAATTTTGTCTTACTCATTAGAATATTTTTCGGCTAGATAC
>NW_019263987.1:0-13352 GCF_002742605.1 Olea europaea var. sylvestris | reverse complement strand
TAGCAAGGTTTTTACCAATTATACTTTGCTATTTGTACACTGATTTTTGACACGTTGTTTGAGACTTGGGTTGTTGTCAAGTGCCAATTGGATAGGAAAACCTTTTGAAATTTAAACTATCCAATAGGGTAATGTCACGTGGCAAAGTGTAAACTAAAGTGTACCGCATAGTGTAAATGTACCAAGGTTCTTACCGATTGAAGTTTGCTATTTGTAAACTGATTTTTGACACGTTGTTTTATACTTGCATTGTTGTCTGTATCAATTCGATGGAAAAACTGTTTGAAAATAAATGCCCAACAGGGTTATGTTTCGTGGCAAAGTGTAAACTAGAGTGGACACCATAGTGTACATGTAGCAAGGTTCTTAGAGATTGAACTTTGCTATTTGTACTTTGATTATTGACACGCTGTTTGAAACATGCATTGTTTTTAAGTGTCAATTGGATGAAAAAATTGTTTGAAATTTAAACTGTCCACAGGGTAATGACACTTGGCAAAATGTAAAAGTCTACACCATAGTGTACATGTAGCAAGGTTCTTACCGATTGAACTTTGCTATCTGTACACTAATTTTTGACACATTGTTTAACACTTGCATTGTTTTCAAGTGTCAATTGGATGGGAAAATATTTTGAATTTTAAACTGTCCAACAGGGTAATGTCACGTGATAAAGTGTGAACTAAAGTGTATACCGTAGTGTACATGTACCAAGGTTCTTACCGATTGAACTTTGCTATTTTTACACTGATTTTTGACACGTTGCTTTGCACTTGCATTCATCTCAGGTGTCAATTGTATGGGAAAATTGTTTGAAATTTAAAATATCCGACAGGTTTATGTCTCGTTGCAAAGTGTAAACTAGAGTGGACACCATAGTATACATGTAGCAAGGTTCTTGCCGATTGAACTTTGCTATTTGTACTCTTACTATTGACACATTGTTTGCACATGCGTTATTTTCAAGTGTCAATTGGATGAGGAAGCTATTTTAAATTTAAACGGTCAAACAGGGTAATGACAGGTGGCAAAGTGTAAACTAGAGTGGACGCTACAGTGTACTTGTAGCAAGGTTCTTATTGCTCAAACTTTGCTAGTTTTGCACTGATTTTTGACACGTTGTTTGAAACATGAATTGTTGACAAGTTTCAATTGGATTGGAAAATTGTTTGAAATTTAAACCCTCCAACAGGGCAATGTCCATTGGGAAAGTGTAAACTAAAGTGTACACCATAGTGTACATGTAGCAAGTTTCTTACCAATTGAACTTTGCTATTCGTACTCTGATTATTAACACGTTTTTTGACACATGCATTGTTTTCAAGTGTCAATTGGATGAGAAAATTATTTGAAATTTAAACTATCCACAGGGTAATGACACTTGGCAAAATGTAAACTAAAGTGTACACCATAGTGTACATGTAGCAAGGTTCTTACCTATTGAACCCTGCTATTTGTATACAATTTTTTGACACGTTGTTTAATACTTGCATTGTTTTCAAGTGTCAATTGAATGGGAAAATGTTTTGAAATTTAAACTGTCCAATAGGATAATGTCACGTGGCAAAGTGTAAACTAAAGTGTACACCATAGTGTACATGTACCAAGCTTCTTACCGATTAAACTTTGCTATTTGTACACTGATTTTTAACACATTATTTTACACTTGCATTGTTGTCATGTGTCAATTGGATGGGAAAGCTATTTGAAATTTAAAATGTCCGACAGGGTTATGTGTTGTGACAAAGTGTAAACTAGAGTGGACACCATAGTGTACATGTATCAAGGTTCTTACCGATTGAACTTTCCTATTTGTACTCTGATTATCGACACGTTGTTTGATACATGCATTATATTAAAGTGTCAATTGGATGGAAAAACTGTTTGAATTTAAACTGTCCAATAGGGTAGTGTCATGTGGCAAAGTGTAAACTAAAGTGTACATGTAGCAAGGTTTTTACCAATTGTACTATGCTATTTGTACACCAATTTTTGACACATTGTTTGACACTTGTGTTGTTGTCAAGTGTCAATTAGATGAGAAAACTGTTTGAAATTTAAACTGTCCAACAGGGAATGACACGTGGCAAAGTGTAAACTAAAGTGTACACCATAGTGTACATGTACCAAGGTTCTTATCGGTTGAACTTTGCTATTCGTGCACTAATTTTTCACACGTTGTTTAACACTTGCATTGTTGTCAAGTGTCAATTGGATGGAAAAACTCTTTTGAAATTTAAACTGTCCAACAGGGTAATGTCACGTGGCAAAGTATAAACTAAAGTGTACACCATAGTGTACATGTAGCAAGGTTCGTACCGATTGAACTTTGCTATTTGTATATTGATTTCTGACACATTGTTTGACACTTGCATTGTTTTCAAGTGTCAATTGGATGGGAAAACTGTTTGAAAATTAAATTGTTCAACAAGGTAATGTCACGTGGCAAAGTGTAAACTAATGTGTACGTGTAGCAAGGTTTTGACCAATTGCACTTTGTAATTTGTACATTGATTTTTGACACGTTGTTTGACACTTGCGTTGTTGTCGAGTGTCAATCGGATGGGAAAACTGTTTAAAATTTAAACTGTCCAAGAGGGAATGACACGTGGTAAAGTGTAAACTAAAGTGTACACCATAATGTACATGTACCTAGGTTCTTACCGATTGAACTTTGCTATTTTTACACTGGTTTTTGACACGTTGTTTGACACTTGCATTGTTGTCAAGTGTCAATTGGATAGGAAAACTATTTGAAATTTAAACTGTCCAACAAGGTAATATCACGTGGTAAAGTATAAACTAAAGTGTACACCATAGTGTACATGTAGCAAGGTCCTCACCGATTGAACTTTACAATTTGTACACTAATTTTTGACACGTTGTTTGACACTTGCATTGTTGTCAAGTGTCAATTGGATTGGAAAACTGTTTGAAATTTAAAATATCCAATAGGGTAATCTCATATGGTAAAGTGTGAACTAAAGTGTATATGTAGCAAGGTCCTTACCGATTGAACTTTACTATTTGTACACTGATTTTTGACACATTGTTTGACACCTACATTGTTGTCAAGTGTCAATTGGATGGGAAAACTATTTGAAATTTAAACTGTCCAACAGAGTAATGTCACGTTGTAAAGTTTAAACTAAAGTGTACACCATATTCTACATGTAGCAAGGTCCTTACCGATTGAAATTTGCTATTTGTACACTAATTTTGGACCCGTTGTTTGACACTTGCATTGTTGTCAAGTGTCAATTGGATGGGAAAACTGTATAAAATTCAAACTATCCAACAGGGTAATGTCACGTGGCTAAGTATAAACTAAAGTGTATGCCATACTTTACATGCAACAAGGTTCTTACCGATTGAACTTTGATATTTGTACACTGATTTTTGAGACATTTGACACTTGCATTGTTTTCAAGTGTCAATTGGATGGAAAAACTGTTTGAAATTTGAACTGTGCAACATGATAATGTCACGTGGCAAAGTGTAAACTAGAGTGTACACCATAGTGTACATGTTGCAAGGTTCTTACCGATTCAACTTTGCTATTTGTACAATGATTTTTGACACGTTGCTTGACACTTGCATTGTTTTCAAGTGTCAATTGGATGGAAAAACTATTTGAAATTTAAATTGTCCAAAATTGTAATATCACGTGGCAAAGTGTAAACTAAAGTGTACACCATAGTGCACATGTAGCAAGGTCCTTATAGATTGAACTTTGCTATTTGTACATTGGTTTTCGACACGTTGTTTGACCCTTGCATTGTTGTCAATTGTCAACTGGGTATAACAACTATTTGAAATTTAAACTGTCCAACAAGGTAGTGTCACATGGCAAAGTGTAAACTAATGTGTGTACACAATAGTGTACATGTAGCAAGGTCCTTACCGATTAAACTTTGCCATTTGTACACTGATTTTTGACACGTTGTTTTACACTTACATTGTTGTCAAGTGTTAATTGGATGGGAAAAATGTTTTAAATTTAAACAGTCCAACTGGGTTATGTAACACGGTAAAGTGTAAACTAGAGTGTACACCATAGTGTACATGTCGCAAGGTTCTTACCAATTGAACTTTGCTATTTGTACACTGATTTTTGAAAAGTTGTTTGACACTTGCATTGTCGTCATGTGTCAATTGGATAGGAAAAATATTTAAAAGTTAAACTATCCAACAGGGTAATGTCACGTGGTAAAGTGTAAACTGAAGTGTACACCATAGTGTACATATAGCAAGGTCCTTACCGATTGAACTTTGCTATTTGTACACTGATTTTTTGACACGTTGTTTGACACTTGCATTGTTGTCAAGCGTCAACTGGATGAGAAAACTATTTGAAATTTAAACTCTCTAATAGAGTAATGTCACGGGCCAAAGCATAAACTAAAGTGTACACCATAGTGTACATGTAGCAAGTTTCTTACCGATTGAACTTTGCTATTTGTACACCGATGTTTGGCACGTTGTTTGACACATGCATTTTTGTCAAGCATCAATTGGATTGGAAAACCATTTGAAATTCAAACCCTCTAACAGGGTAATGTCACATGGGAAAGTGTAAACTAAAGTGTACACCATAGTGTACATGTAGCAAGTTTCTTAGCGATTGAACTTTGATATATGTACACTGATTTTTGACACGTTGTTTCACACCTATATTGTTGTCAAGTGTGTCAACTGGATTGGAAAACTATTTGAAATTTAAACTATCCAAAAGGGTAATGCCATGTGGTAAAGCGTAAACTAAAGTCTACACCATAGTGTATATGTGGCAAGGTTCTTACCGATTGAATTTTGCTAATTGTGCAATGATTTTAGACATGTTGTTTGACACATGCATTGTTGTCAAGAGTCAATTAGATGCAAAAACTATTTGAAAATTAAACTGTCCAACAGGGTAATGTCACGAGACAAAGTGTAAACTAGAGTGTACACCATAGTGTACATGTTGCGAGGTTCTTACCGATTGAACTTTGCTGTTTGTATACTAATTTTTGACACGTTGTTTGGCACTTGTATTGTTGTCAAGTGCCAATTGGATTGGAAAACTGTTTGAAATTTAAGTTGTCCAAAAGGGTAATATCACGTGGCAAAGTGTAAACTAAAGTGTACACCATAGTGCACATGTAGGAAGGTCCTTATCGATTGAACTTTGCTATTTGTACATTAATTTTTGACACATTTTTTGACACTTATATTGTTGTCAAGTGTCAACTGGATATAAAAACTATTTCAAATTTAAACTATCCAATGGGGTATTATCGCATGGCAAAGTGTAAACTTAAGTGTGTACACAATAGTGTACATGTAGCAAGGTCCTTGTCGATTGCACTTTGCCATTTGTACATTGATTTTTGACACGTTGTTTTACACTTGCATTGTTGTCAAGTGTCAATTGGATGGGCAAACTGTTTGAAATTTAAACTATCCAACAGGGTTATGTCACGCGGTAAAGTGTAAACTAGAGTGTACACCATAGTGTACATGTAGCAAAGTTCTTACCGATTGAACTTTGCTATTTGTACACTGATTTTTGACACATTGTTTGACACATGCATTGTTGTCAAGTGTCAATTGGATTAGAAAACTGGTTGAAATTTAAACTGTCCAACAGGGTAATGTCACGTGGCAAAGTGTAAACTAAAGTGTACATGTTGCAAGGTTCATACCGACTGAACTTTGCTATTTGTACACTGGTTTTTGACACGTTGGTTGACACTAGCATTGTTGTCAAGTGTCAATTGGATGGGAGAAATTTTTGAAAATTAAACTGTCCTATAGGGTAATGCCACGTGGCAAAGTGTAAACTAAAGTGCGTACACCATAGTGTATATGTTACCAATTGAATTTTTCTATTTGTGCACTAATTTTTGACACGTTGTTTGACATTTGCATTGTTGTCAAGTGTCAATTAGATGGGAAAACTGTTTGAAATTTAAACTGTCCAATAGGGTAATGTCACGTGGCAAAGTGTAACCAAAAGTGTGTACACCATAGTATACATGTAGCATGGTTCTTACCGATTGAACATTGCTATTTTTGCACTAATTTTTGACATGCTATTTGATACTTGTATTGTTGTCTAGTCTCAATTGGATGAGAAAACTGGTTTAAATTCAAACTGTCCAACAAGGTAATGTCACGTGGGAAAAGTGTAAACTAAAGTGTACACCATAGTGTACATGTAGCGAGGTTCTTACCGATTGAACTTTTAACTATGCAACAGGGTAATGTCATTTGGGAAAGTGTAAACTAAAGTGTATGCCATACCGTACATGTAGCAAGGTTCTTATCGATTAAATTTTGTTATTTGTACACTGATTTTTGAGACGTTTGACACTTGCATTGTTTTCAAGTGTCAATTGGAAGGAAAAACTATTTGAAATTTAAATTGTGCAACAGGGTAATGTCACGTGGCAAAGTATAAACTAGAGTATACACCATAGTGTACATGTTGTAGGGTTCTTACCGATTGAACTTTGCTATTTGTACGCTGATTTTTGACACGCTGTTTGACACTTGCATTGTTGTCATGTTTCAATTGGATGGGAAAATTGTTGGAAATTTAAATTGTCCAAAAGTGTAATGTCATGTGGCAAAGTGTAAACTAAAGTGTACACCATAGTGCACATGTAGTAAGGTCCTTATCGATTGAAGTTCGCTATTTGTGCATTGATTTTCGACATGTTGTTTGAGACTTGCATTATTGTCAAGTGTCAATTAGATGGGAAAGCATTTTGGAATTTAAACTGTCCAACAGAGTAATGTCAAGTGGCAAAGTGTAAACTAAAGTGTGTACACCATAGTATACATGTATCTTGGTTCTTACCGATTGAACATTGCTATTTGTGCACTGATTTTTGATATGTTGTTTGACACTTGCGTTGTTGTCAAGTGTCAATTTGATGGAAAAACTATTTTAAATTTAAACTTTCCAACAAGGTAATGTCACGCGTCAAAAGTGTAAACTAAAGTGTACACTATAGTGTACATGTATCAAGTTTCTTACCAATTGAAATTTAAACTGCGCAACAGGGTAATCTCACGTGTCGAAGTGTAAACTAAAGTGTACACCATAGTGTGCATGTAGCAAGGTTCTTATCGATTAAACTTTTGATTGTGCAATAGGGTAATGTCAAGTGGCAAAGTGTAAACTAAATTGTACGCCATACGGTACACACAACAAGGTTCTTACCGATTGAACATTGCTATTTGTATACTGATTTTTGAGACGTTTGACACTTGCATCGTATTCAAGTGTCAATTGGAAGGGTAAACTGTTTGAAATTTAAACTGTGCAACAGGGTAATGTCATGTGGCAAAGTATAAACTAGAGTATATACCATAGTGTACATGTTGCAGGGTTCTTACCGATTGAACTTTGCTAATTGTACACTAATTTTTGACACGTTGTTTGACACTTGCATTGTTATCAAGTGTTAATTGGATGGGAAAACTGTTCGAAATTTAAATTATCCAAAAGTGTAATGTCACGTGGCAAATTTTAAACTAAAGTGTACACCACAGTGCACATGTAGTAAGGTCCTTATCGATTGAACTTTGCTATTTGTACGTTGATTTTCGACACGTTGTTTGACACTTGCATTATTGTCAAGTGTCAATTGGATGGGAAAATGTTTTGAAATTTAAACTGTCCAACAGGGTAATGTCACGAGGCAAAGTGTAAACTAAAGTGTACACCACAGTGTACATGTACCAAGGTTTTTACCGATTGAACTTTGCTATTTGTACACTGATTTTTGACCCGTTGTTTTACACTTGCATTGTAGTCAAGTATCAATTGGATGAGAAACCTTTTTGAAATTTAAAATGTCCGACCGGGATATGTCTCGTGGCAAAGTGTAAACAAGAGTGGACACCATAGTGTACATGTAGCAAGGTTCTTACCGATTAAACTTTGCTATATGTACTCTAATTTTTGACACGTTGTTTGACACATGCATTATTTTAAAGTGTCAATTGGATGAGAAAACTGTCCAATAGTATAATGACACGTGCCAAAGTGTAAACTAAAGTGTACATGTAGCAAGGCTCTTACTGATTGAACTTTGCCATTTGTGCACTGATTTTTGACACGTTGTTTGACACATGCATTGTTGTCAAGCATCAATTGGATTGGAAAATTGTTTGAAATTTAAACCCTCAAACAGGGTAATGACATGTGGCAAAGTGTAAACTAAAGTGTACACCATAGTGTACATGTGGCAAGTTTCTTACCGATTGAACTTTGCTATTTGTACACTGATTTTTGACATGTTGTTTGACACTTGCATTGTTGTCAAGTGTCAATTGGATTGGAAAACTGTTTGAAATTTAAACTGCCCAACAGGGTAAAGTCACGTGATAAAGTGTAAACTAAAGTACACAAGTTGTAAGGTTCGTACCGATTGAATTTTGTTATTTGTACACTGATTTTCGACATGCTATTTGTCACTTACATTGTTGTCAAGTGTTAATTGGATGGGAAAACTGTTTGAAATTTAAATTGTCCAATAGGATAATGCCACGTGGCAAAGTGTAAACTAAAGTGTGTTCCCCATAGTGTATATGTAGCAAGGTTCTTACCGATTGAATTTAGCTATTTGTGCACTGATTTTCAACAGTTTGTTTGACACTTGCATTGTTCTCAAGTGTTAATTAGTTGGAAAAACTGTTAGAAATTTAAACTATCCGACAGGACAATGTCACGTGGGAAAGTGTAAACTAAAGTGTGTACACCATAGTGTACATGTAGCAATGTTCTTACTGATTGAACTTTGCTATTTATACACTGATTTTTGACACACTGTTTGGAAGTTACATATTGTCAAGTATCAATTAGATGAGAAAACTATTTGAATTTTAAACTGTTCAGCAGGATAATGTCACATGGCAAAGTGTAAACTGGAGTGTAAACTATAGTGTACATGTAGCAAGGTTCTTATCGATTGAACTTTGTTGTTTGCACAATGAGTTTTGACACGTTTTTTGACACTTGCATTGTAGTAAAGTGTCGACTGAATGGAAAAATTGTTTGAAATTTGAACAGACCAGCAAGGTAATGTCAAGTGGTAAAGTTTAAACTAAAGTGTACACCATAGTATACATGTAGCAGCATTCTTACTGATTGAACTTTGCAATTTGTACACTGAATTGAAATTTAAACTGTCCAATAAGGTAATGTCACGTGGTAAGGTGTAAACTAAAGTGTACAAGTTGCAAGGTTCATACCGATTGAACTTTGCTATTTGTACACTGATTTTTGACACGTTGTTTAACACTTGCATTGTTGTCAAGTATCAATTAGACGGGAAAATTATTTGAAATTTAAACTGTCCAACAGAGTATTGTCACATGGCAAAGTGTAAACTAAATTGTGTACACCATAGGGTACATGTAGCAAGGTTTTTACCAATTGAACTTTGTTATTTGTGCACTGGGATTTAACACGTTGTTTGACATTTGCATTGTTGTCAAGTGTCAATTGGACGGGAAAACTGTTTGAAATTTATAATGACCAATAGGGTAATGTCACGTGGCAAAGTGTAAACTAAAGTGTACACCATAGTGTACATATACCAAGGTTCTTACTGTAATGGCCCGACCCCTAATGGACTGGAACACTACTTACTTTACTTAGCTTAATCGGTAGTTTAGTAACAAGTGTATATGTTTTAGCAAAAGCTTACATCTTCGGATAATAATTTAAATAACAATACTTCAAATACTTTAAACGAAAACACTGAATCATTTTTCAAAACAACAAAATGTAATTTATCTGAAGAAAACATAACTTGTTCTCGCATTCTGCATTATTCAAAACTTTAAAGAAATAACATTGGAAAACATTTCATAAAAATAAATCCAAATCACTTATTCACCGGATTTCCATGGGCTCGTTGCATCACTCTCCATCTTCTCCTCCATCCATGCACGAGGTAGAATTCCTTCAATCTGTAGAGATGAGATTGAACCCGTGAGTTGAAAAACTCAATAGGTGCCATAGGTGCATTCGTGATCAAGCTATACATTTCAAAACATTAACTTTATAACTTTTCATACATGCCATACCCAGAGGCACCATTTGACATGAAGGGGTATGCCGTACTCGAGGGCACCATTTGACATACGAACATTTCTTCAACATAGAGGAGTATGCCGCACCGGAGTACCATTTGACATAAAACCATTAACATAGAGGGATATGCCGTACCGGAGTACCATTTGACATACAAACATTAACATGAATCGAAACTTATAACTTAACACGATTAAACACATTGCACCTCTACCTACCTTGATTGCTGCTTTTGAAACTTTGAAAACTTGGATTGAAAACTTCGATGAAACTTGAATGTTGAAAGAAATGCACTCCTTGGATGTTTGAAAACCGTTGAGAAATGATGCTTGAAAACACTTCTTAAACTTTTGGGAAAAATAGTTTTCCTCCCTCTCTTTTTCTCTCTTGGAAACTCTTTCTTTAGTATGTAAAAGCTCTTGCTTTTGGTGTCAGACAAAATGAGTGAAATAAGGTCTCTATTTATAGGTAAATATCCCATCCAACAGGGTTATGTCTCGTGACAAAGTGTAAACTAGAGTGGACATCATAGTGTACATGTAGCAAGTTCTTACCGATTAAACTTTCCTATTTGTACTCTGATTATTGACACATTGTTTGACAAATGCATTGATTTCAAGTGTCAATTGGATGAGAAAATTGTTTGAAATTTAAATTGTCCAACAGGTTAACGACATGTGGTAAAGTGTAAACTGGAGTGGACACCATAGTGTACATGTAGCAAGGCTCTTATCGATTGAACTTTTCTATTTTTACTCTGATTATTGACACGTTCTTTGACAAATGCATTGTTTTCAAGTGTCGATTGGATGATAAAACTGTTTGAAATTTAAACTGCCCAACAGGGTAATGACATGTGGCAAAGTGTAAACCAGAGTGGACGTCATAGTGTACATGTAGTAAGGTTCTTACTGATTGAACTTTGCTATTTGTGCACTGATTTTTGACACGTTGTTTGACACATTCATTGTTGTCAAGCGTCAATTGGATTGGAAAGCTATTTGAAATTTAAACCCTCTAACAGGGTAATGTCACGTTGCAAAGTGTAAACTAAAATGTACGCCATGGTATACATGTAGCAAGTTTCTTACCGATTGAATTTTTCTATTTGTATACTATTTTTTAACACCTTGTTTGACACTTGCATTGTTATCAAGTGTTAATCAGAAGGGAAAATTGTTTGAAATTTATTCTGTCCAACAGGGTAATGTTACATGATAAATTGTAAACTGAAGTGTACACCATAGTGTACTTGTAGCAAGGTTCTTACCAATTGAACTTTACTATTTGTACACTAATTTTTCGCACGTTGTTTGACACTTGCATTTTTGTCATGTGTCAATTGAATGGGAAAACTATTCGAAATTTAAACTGTCCAACGGGGTAATGTCACGTGGTAAAGTGTAAACTAAAGCGTACACCATAGTGTACATGTAGCAAGGTCGTTACTAATTGAACTTTTCTATTTGTGCACTAGTTTTCGACACGCTGTTTGACACTTGCATTATAGTCAAGTGTTAATTGGATGGGAAAATTGTTTCAATTTAAACTGTCCAACAGGGTAGTGTCACGTGGCAAAGTGTAAACTAAAGTGTACATGTAGCAAGGTTTTTACTAATTGTACATTGCTGTTTGTACACAGATTTTTGACACGTTGTTTGACACTTGCATTGTTGTCAAGTGTCAATTGGATGAAAAAGCTGTTTGAAATTTAAACTGTCCAATAGGGAATGACACATGGCAAAGTGTAAACAAAAGTGTATACCATAGTGTACATGTACCAAGGTTCTTACCGATGGAACTTTCCTCTTTGTACACAAAGTTTTGACACATTGTTTGACACTTGCATTGTTGTCAAGTGTTGATTGGATAGAAAAATTGTTTGAAATTTAAATTATCCAATAGGGTAATGTCACATGGCAAAGTGTAAACTAAAGTGTACACCATAGTGTACATAACCAAGGTTCTTACCGATTGAACTTTGCTACTTGTACACTAATTTTTGACACACTTTACATTTGCATTGTTGTCAAGTGTCAATTGGATTGGAAAACTATTTGAAATTTAAAATGTCTGAAAGGGTTATGTCTCGTGGTAAAGTGTAAACTAGAGTGGACACCATTGTGTACATGTAGCAAAGTTCTTACCGATTAAACTTTGTTAATTGTACTCTGATTTTTGACAAGTTGTTTGGCACATGCATTGTTTTCAAGTATCAATTGGATGGAAAAACTGTTTGAAATTTAAACTATCCAACAGGGCAATGACACGTGGCAAAGTGTAAATTAAAGTGTACACCATATTGTACATGTAGGAAGGTTCTCACCAATTCAACTTTGCTATTTGAACACTGATTTTTGACACGTTGTTTGACACTTGCATTGTTGTCAAGTGTCAATTGGATGGGAAACTGTTTGAAATTTAATTTGTCCAACAGGGTAATGTCACGTGGCAAAGTGAAAACTAAAGTGTGTACGTCATAGTATACATGTAGCAAGGTTCTTACCGATTGAACATTGCTATTTGTACACTGATTTTTGATATGTTGTTTGACACTTGCATTGTTGTCAAGTGTCAATTGGATGGGAAAGCTATTTTAAATTTAAATTGTCCAACAGGGTAATGTCACGTGGCAAAAGTGTAAACTAAAGTGTACACCATAGTGTACATGTAGAAAGGTTCTTACCGATTGAAATTTAAACTGTGCAACAGGGTAATGTTACATGTCAAAGTGTAAACTAAGGTGTACACCATAGTGTATACGTTGCAAGGTTCTTACCGATTGAACTTTTCTATTTGTACACTGATTTTTGGCACATTGTTTGACACTTACATTGTTTTCAAGTGTCAATCTGATGGGACAAAAATTAAATTGTCCAACAAGGTAATGTCATGTGAAAAATTGTAAACTAAAGTGTACACCATAGTGTACATGTGGCAAGGTTCTTACCGATTGAAGTTTACTATTTGTACACTAATTTTTGAAACATTGTTTGACACTTGCATTATTTTCAAGTGTCAATTGGATGGAAAAACTATTTGAAAATTGAATTGTCCAACAAGGTAATGTCACCTGGCAAAGTGTAAACTAAAGTCTACATTATAATGTATATGTACCAAGGTTCTCACCGATTGAACTTTGCTATTTGTACACTAAGTTTTGACACGTTGTATGATACTTGCATTGTTTTCAAGTGTCGATAGGACGAAAAAATTGTTTGAAATTTAAACTGCCCAACAGGGAAATGACACATGG
>NW_019263986.1:0-13352 GCF_002742605.1 Olea europaea var. sylvestris | reverse complement strand
TCGCGACAGTGTCGGAATGGGCGAAAATTTGACAGGTTGATCTTAAACAAAAGTCGAGCTAGCGGCAATTTCGTCATTTGTCGAGATGGCGTCGGAATGGGCTGATATTTGACAGGTTTATCGGAAACGAAAATCGCGCCGGGGGCAATTTTGTCATTTATCACGACGGTGTTGGAATGGGCTGAAATTTGACAGGTTGATCTAAAACAAAAGTCGCGCCTGGGGCAATTTCGTCATTTGTCGCGACGGTGTCGGAATGGGCTGAAATTTGATGGGGTGATTGGAAACGAAAACCGTGTCGGGTGCAATTTCGTCATTTATAGTGACGGTGTCGAAACGGGCTGAAATTTGACTGGTTGACCTTAGTCTAAGTTGCGCCTAGGGCAATTTCGTCACTTATAGCGGCGGTGTCGGAATGGGGGAAAATTTGACAGGTTTTTCGGAAACAAAAATCGTGCCAGGGGCAATTTGGTCCCTTTTCGCGACGGTGTCGGAATGGGCAGAAACTTGACAGGTTGATCTTAAACCAAAGTCGCGCCAGGGGCAATTTCGTTATTTGTCGCGACGGTGTCGGAATGGGCTGATATTTGACAGGCTGATCGGAAACGAAAATCGCGCCAGGGGCAATTTCGTCATTTATCGCGACTGTGTCGGAATGGGCTGATATTTGACAGGCTGATCGGAAACGAAAATCGCGCCAGGGGCAATTTCGTCATTTCTCGCGACTGTGTCGGAATGGGCTAAAATTTGACAGGTTGATTGGAAACAAAAGTCGCGCCAGGGGCAATTTCGTCATTTATCGCGACGGTGTCGGAATGGGCTAAAATTTGACAGGTTGATTGGAAACAAAACTCGCGCCAGGGGCAATTTCGTCATTTAACGCGACGATGTCGGAATGGGTTGAAATTTGACTGGTTGATAGGAAACAAAAATCGTGTCAGGGGCAATTTCTTCATTTTTCGCGATGGTGTCGGAATGGGCGGAAATTTGACAGGTTGACCTTAAACAAAAGTCGCGCCAGGCGCAATTTCATCATTTGTCACGACGGTGTCGGAATAGGCTGAAATTTGACGGGTTGCTCGGAAACGAAAATCGTGCCAGGGGTAATTTCGTCATTTATCGCGACGGTGTCGGAATGGGCTAAAATTTGACAGGTTGATTGGAAACAAAACTCGCGCCAGGGGCAATTTCGTCATTTAACGCGACGATGTCGGAATGGGTTGAAATTTGACTGGTTGATAGGAAACAAAAATCGTGTCAGGGGCAATTTCTTCATTTTTCGCGATGGTGTCGGAATGGGCGGAAATTTGACAGGTTGACCTTAAACAAAGGTCGCGCCAGGGGCAATTTCATCATTTGTCACGACGGTGTCGGAATGGGTTGATATTTGGCAGGCTGATCGGAAACGAAAACCGCACCAGGGGCAATTTCGTCATTTATCGCGACTGTGTCGGAATGGGCTAAAATTTGACAGGTTGATTGGAAACAAAAGTCGCGCCAGGGGCAATTTCGCATTTATAGCGACGGTGTCGGAATGGGTTGAAATTTGACAGGTTGATCGGAAACAAATATCTTGCCAGGGCCAATTTCGCCATTTTTCACGACGGTGTAGGAATGGGCTGAAATTTGACAGGTCGATCGGAAACAAAAATCGTGCCAGGAGCAATTTCGTCATTTATCGCGACGGTGTCGAAACGGGCTGAAATTTGACAGGTCGATCGGAAACAAAAATCGTGCCAGGAGCAATTTCGTCATTTATCGCGACGGTGTCGAAACGGGCTGAAATTTGACAGGTCGATCGGAAACAAAAATCGTGCCAGGAGCAATTTCGTCATTTATCGCGACGGTGTCGAAACGGGCTGAAATTTGACAGGTTGATTGGAAACAAAAGCCGCGCCAGGGGCAATTTCGTTATTTGTCGCCAAAAGTCGCGCCTGGGGCAATTTCGTCATTTGTCGCGACGGTGTCGGAATGGGCTGAAATTTGATGGGTTGATCGGAAACGAAAACCGTGCCGGGTGCAATTTCGTCATTTATCGCGACGGTGTCGAAACGGGCTGAAATTTGACAGGTTGACCTTAGTCAAAGTTGCGCCTAGAGCAATTTCGTCACTTATAGCGGCGGTGTCGGAATGGGGGAAAATTTGACAGGTTTTTCGGAAACAAAAATCGTGCCAGGGGCAATTTGTTCCCTTTTCGCGACGGTGTCGGAATGGGCAGAAACTTGACAGGTTGATCTTAAACCAAAGTCGCGCCAGGGGCAATTTCATCATTTGTCGCGACGGTGTCGGAATGGGCTGATATTTGACAGGCTGATCGGAAATGAAAATCGCACCAGGGGCAATTTCGTCATTTATCACGACTGTGTCGGAATGGGATAAAATTTGACAGTTTGATTGGAAACAAAAGTCACGCCAGGGGCAATTTCGTCATTTATAGCGGCGGTGTCAGAATGGGCTGAAATTTGACAGGTTGATCGGAAACAAATATCTTGCCAGGGGCAATTTCGTCATTTTTCACGACGGTGTAGGAATGGGCTGAAATTTGACAGGTTGATCTTAAACAAAAGTGGTGCCTGGGGCACTTTCGTCATTTGTCACGACGGTGTCGGAATAGGCTGAAATTTGATGGGTTTCTCGGAAACGAAAATCGTGCCAGGTGTAATTTCGTCATTTATCGCGACGGTGTCGGAATGGGCTAAAATTTGACACGTTAATCGGAAACAAAAGCCGCGTCAGGGGAAATTTCGTCATTTATAGCGACGGTTTCGGAATGGGCTGAAATTTGATAGGTTGATCAGAAACGAAAACCGCACCAGGGGCAGTTTCGTCATTTAACGCGACGATGTCGGAATGGGTTGAAATTTGACTGATTGATAGGAAACAAAAATCGTGTCAGGGGCAATTTCGTCATTTTTCGCGAAGGTGTCGGAATGGGCGGAAATTTGACAGGTTGACCTTTAACAAAAGTCGCTCCAGGGGCAATTTCATCATTTGTCACGACGGTGTCGGAATGGGCTGATATTTGATAGGTTTATCGGAAACAAAAGTCGCGTCAGGGACAGTTCGTCATTTTTCGCGACGGTGTCAGAATGGGCTGAAATTTGACAGGTTGATCTTAAACAAAAGTTGCGCCTGGAGCAATTTCGTCATTTGACGTGACGGTGTCGGAGTGGGCTGAAATTTCACAGGTTGATCGGAAACGAAAACCGCGCCAGGGGCAATTTCGTCATTTATCGCGACTGTGTTCGAATGGGCTGAAATTTGTCAGGTTGATCGGAAACGAAAATCGCGCCAAGGGCAATTTCGTCATTTTTCGCGACGGTGTAGAAATGGGCTGAAATTTGACAGCTTGATCTTGAACAAAAGTCGCGCCTAGGGCAATTTCGTCATTTATCCCGATAGTGTCGGAATGGGCTGAAATTTGACAGGTTGATCGGAAACGAAAATTGCGCCAGGGGCAATTTCGTCATTTACCGCGACGATGTCGAAAAGGGCTGAAATTTGTCTGGTTGATCGGAAACAAAAATCGTGTCGAGGGCAATTTCGTCACTTATAGCGGCGGTGTCGGAATGGGGGAAAATTTGACAGGTTTTTCGGAAACAAAAATCGTGCCAGGGGCAATTTGGTCCCTTTTCGCGACGGTGTCGGAATGGGCAGAAACTTGACAGGTTGATCTTAAACCAAAGTCGCGCCAGGGGCAATTTCGTCATTTGTCGCGACGGTGTCGGAATGGGCTGATATTTGACAGGCTGATCGGAAACGAAAATCGCGCCAGGGGCAATTTCGTCATTTATCGCGACTGTGTTGGAATGGGCTAAAATTTGACAGGTTGATCGGAAAAAAAAGTCGCGCCAGGGGAAATTTCGTCATTTATAGCGACGGTGTCGGAATGGGCTGAAATTTGACAGGTTTATCAGAAACGAAAACCGCACCAGGGGCAATTTCGTCATTTAACGCGACGATGTCGGAATGGGTTGAAATTTGACTGGTTGATAGGAAACAAAAATTGTGTCAGGGGCAATTTCTTCATTTTCCGCGATGGTGTCGGAATGGGCGGAAATTTGACAGGTTGACCTTAAACAAAAGTCACGCCAGGGGCAATTTCATCATTTGTCACGACAGTGTCGGAATGGGCTGATATTTGGCAGGCTGATCGGAAACGAAAACCGCACCAGGGGCAATTTCGTCATTTATCGCGACTGTGTCGGAATGGGCTAAAATTTGACAGGTTGATCGGAAACAAAAGTCGCGCCAGGGGCAATTTCGACATTTATAGCGACGGTGTCGGAATGGGCTGAAATTTGACAGGTTGATCGGAAACAAATATCTTGCCAGGGCCAATTTCGCCATTTTTCACGACGGTGTAGGAATGGGCTGAAATTTCACTGGTTGATCGGAAACAAAAATCGTTCAGGGGGCAATTTCGTCATTTTTCGCGACAGTGTCGGAATGGGCGAAAATTTGACAGGTTGATCTTAAACAAAAGTCGAGCTAGCGGCAATTTCGTCATTTGTCGCGATGGCGTCGGAATGGGCTGATATTTGACAGGTTTATCGGAAACGAAAATCGCGCAGGGGGCAATTTTGTCATTTATCACGACGGTGTTGGAATGGGCTGAAATTTGACAGGTTGATCTTAAACAAAAGTCGCGCCTGGGGCAATTTCATCATTTGTCGCGACGGTGTCGGAATGGGCTGAAATTTGATGGGTTGACCGGAAATGAGAACCGTGCCGGGTGCAATTTCGTCATTTATCGCGACGGTGTCGAAACGGGCTGAAATTTTACAGGTTGACCTTAGTCAAAGTTGCGCCTAGAGCAATTTCGTCACTTATAGCGGCGGTGTCGGAATGGGGGAAAATTTGACAGGTTTTTCGGAAACAAAAATCGTGCCATGGGCAATTTGGTCCCTTTTCGCGACGGTGTCGGAATGGGCAGAAACTTGACAGGTTGATCTTAAACCAAAGTCGCGCCAGGGGCAATTTCGTCATTTGTCGCGACGGTGTCGGAATGGGCTGATATTTGACAGGCTGATCGGAAACGAAAATCGCGCCAGGGGCAATTTCGTCATTTGTCGCGACGGTGTCGGAATGGGCTGATATTTGACAGGCTGATCGGAAACGAAAATCGCACCAGGGGCAATTTCGTCATTTATCGCGACTGTGTCGAAATGGGCTAAAATTTGACAGGTTGATTGGAAACAAAAGTCGCGCCAGGGGCGATTTCGTCATTTATAGCGGCGGTGTCGGAATGGGCTGAAATTTGACAGGTTGATCGGAAACAAATATCTTGCCAGGGGCAATTTCGTCATTTTTCACGACGGTGTAGGAATGGGCTGAAATTTGACAGGTTGATCTTAAACAAAAGTCGTGCCTGGGGCACTTTCGTCATTTGTCACGACGGTGTCGGAATAGGCTGAAATTTGATGGGTTGCTCGGAAACGAAAATCGTGCCAGGTGTAATTTCGTCATTTATCGCGACGGTGTTGGAATGGGCTAAAATTTGACACGTTGATCGGAAACAAAAGCCGCGTCAGGGGAAATTTCGTCATTTATAGCGACGGTGTCGGAATGGGCTGAAATTTGACAGGTTGATCAGAAACGAAAACCGCACCAGGGGCAATTTCGTCGTTTAACGCGACGATGTCGGAATGGGTTGAAATTTGACTGGTTGATAGGAAACAAAAATCGTGTCAGGGGCAATTTCGTCATTTTTCGCGAAGGTGTCGGAATGGGCGGAAATTTGACAGGTTGACCTTTAACAAAAGTCGCGCCAGGGGCAATTTCATCATTTGTCACGACGGTGTCGGAATGGGCTGATATTTGATAGGTTTATCGGAAACAAAAGTCGCGCCAGGGACAGTTCGTCATTTTTCGCGACGGTGTCAGAATGGGTTGAAATTTGATAGGTTGATCTTAAACAAAAGTTGCGCCTGGAGCAATTTCGTCATTTGACGTGACGGTGTCGGAGTGGGCTGAAATTTCACAGGTTGATCGGAAACGAAAACCGCGCCAGGGGCAATTTCGTCATTTATCGCGACTGTGTTCGAATGGGCTGAAATTTGTCAGGTTGATCGGAAATGAAAATCGCGCCAAGGGCAATTTCGTCATTTTTCGCGACGGTGCAGAAATGGGCTGAAATTTGACAGCTTGATCTTGAACAAAAGTCGTGCCTAGGGCAATTTCGTCATTTATCCCGATAGTGTCGGAATGGGCTGAAATTTGACAGGTTGATCGGAAACGAAAATTGCGCCAGGGGCAATTTCGTCAGTTACCGCGACGATGTCGGAAAGGGGGTGAAATTTGACTGGTTGATCGGAAACAAAAATCGTGTCGAGGGCAATTTCGTCATTTGTCGCGTGGTGTCGGAATGGGCAAAAATTTGGCAGGTTGATCTTAAACAAAATTCGCGCCAGGGGCAATTTCGTCATTTATCGCGACTGTGTCGGAATGGGCTAAAATTTGACAGGTTGATTGGAAACAAAAGTCGCGCCAGGGGCAATTTCGTCATTTATAGCGGCGGTGTCAGAATGGGCTGAAATTTGACAGGTTGATCGGAAACAAATATCTTGCCAGGGGCAATTTCGTCATTTTTCCCGACGGTGTAGGAATGGGCTGAAATTTGACAAGTTGATCTTAAACAAAAGTCGTGCCTGGGGCACTTTCGTCATTTGTCACGACGGTGTCGGAATAGGCTGAAATTTGATGGGTTGCTCGGAAACGAAAATCGTGCCAGGTGTAATTTCGTCATTTATCGCGACGGTGTCGGAATGGACTAAAATTTGACACGTTGATCAGAAACAAAAGCCGCGTCAGGGGAAATTTCGTCATTTATAGCGACGGTGTCGGAATGGGCTGAAAATTGACAGGTTGATCAGAAACGAAAATCGCACCAGGGGTAATTTCGTCATTTAACGCGACGATGTCGGAATGGGTTGAAATTTGACTGGTTGATCGGAAACAAAAATCGTGTCAGGGGCAATTTCTTCATTTTCCGCGATGGTGTCGGAATGGGCGTAAATTTGACAGGTTGACCTTAAACAAAAGTCGCGCCAGGGGCAATTTCATCATTTGTCACGACGGTGTCGGAATGGGCTGATATTTGGCAGGCTGATCGAAAAGGAAAATCGCGCCAGGGGCAATTTTATCATTTATCGTGACGGTGTTGGAATGGGCTGAAATTTGATAGGTTGATCAGAAACAAAAGTCGCGCCAGGGGCAATTCCGTCATTTTTCATGACGGTGTCAGAATGGGCTGAAATTTGAGAGGTTGATATAAGTTAAAGTTGCGCCTGGGGCAATTTCGTCATTTATAGCGGCGGTGTCTGAATGGGTTGAAATTTGACAGGTTGATCGGAAACAAAAATCGCGCAGGGGACAATTTCATCATTTAACCCGACAGTGTCGGAATGGGCCGAAATTTGACTGGTTGATCGGAAACAAAAATCGTGCCGGGGGCAATTTCGTCATTTTTCGTGACGGTGTCAGAATGGGCTGAAATTTGACAGGTTGATCATAAACAAAAGTTGCGCCTGGAGCAATTTCGTCATTTGACGTGACGGTGTCGGAGTGGGCTGAAATTTGACAGGTTGATCGGAAACGAAAATCGCGCCAGGTGAAATTTCCTCATTTGTCGCAACGGTGTCGGAATGGGCCGAAATTTGACAGGTTGATCGGAAACGAAAATTGCGCCAGTGGCAATTTCGTCATTTATCGCGACGGTGTCGAAATGGGCTGAAATTTGACAGGTTGATCGGAAACAAAAGTCACGCCAGGGGCAATTTCGTCATTTATAGCGGCGGTGTCAGAATGGGCTGAAATTTGACAGGTTGATCTGAAACAAAAATCGTGCCAGGGACAATTTCGTCATTTTTCAAGGCGTTGTAGGAATGGGCTGAAATTTGACAAGTTGATCTTAAACAAAAGTCGCGCCTGGGGCAATTTCGTCATTTGTCGCGACGGCGTCGGAATGGGCAGAAATTTGACAGGTTGATCGGAAACGTAAACCGCGCCATGGGCAATTTCGTCATTTATTGTGACGGTGTCGGATTGTGCTGAAATTTGACAGGTTGATCGTAAACAAAAGTCGCGCCAAGGTAAATTTCGTCATTTATAGCGACGGTGTCGGAATGGGCTGAAATTCGACAGGTTGATCGGAAACGAAAACTGTGCATGGGGCAATTTCGTCATTTACCGCGACGGTATCGGAATGGGCTGAAATTTGACTGGTTGATCGTAAACAGAAATCGTGCCAGGGGCAATTTCGTCACTTTTCACGACGGTGTCGGAATGGGCAGAAATTTGACAGGTTGATCTTAAACCAAATCGCGCAAGGGACAATTTTGTCATTTGTCGCGACAGTGCCGGAATGGGCTGATATTTGACAGGCTGATCGGAAACGAAAACCGCGCCAGGTGCAATTTCGTCATTTATCGCGACTGTGTCGGAATGTGTTGAAATTTGGCAGGTTGATCGGAAACAAAAGTCGCGCCAGGGGCAATTTCGTCATTTATAGCGGCGGTGTCGGAATGGGCTGAAATTTGAAGGTTGATCGGAAACCAAAATCTTGCCGAGGCCAATTTCGCCATTTTTCGTGACGGTGTAGGAATGGGCTGAAATTTGACTGGTTGATCAGAAACAAAAAACGTGCCTGGGCAATTTCGTCATTTTTCGCGATGGTGTTGGAATGGCCGAAAATTTGACAGGTTGATCTTAAACAAAAGTCGCGTCAGGGGCAATTTCGTCATTTTTCGTGACGGTGTCTGAATGGGCTGAAATTTGAGAGGTTGATCCTAGTCAAAGTTGAGCCTGGGGAAATTTCGTCATTTATAGCGGCGGTGTCGGAATTGGCTGAAATTTGACAGTTTGATCGGAAACAATAATCATGCCAAGGGCAATTTCGTCATTTTTCGCGACGGTGTAGGAATTGGCTGAAATTTGACAGGTTGATCTTAAACAAAAGTCGCGCATAGGGCAATTTCGTCATTTATCGCGACAGTGTCGGAATGGGCTGAAATTTGACAAGTTGATCGGAAAAGAAAATTATGCCAAGGGCAATTTCGTCATTTTTCGCGACGGTGTCGGAATGGGCTGAAATTTGACAGGTTGAACGGAAACAAAAGTCGCGCCGGGGCAATTTCGTCATTTATAGCGACGGTGTCGGAATGGGCTGAAATTTGAAAGGTTGATCGAAAACAAAAATCGTACCAGGGGGAATTTTGTCATTTTTCGCGACGGTTTAGGAATGGGCTGAAATTTGATAGGCTGATCTTAAACAAAAGACGCGCCTGGGGCAATTTCGTCATTTGTCGCGACGGTGTCGGAATGGGCTGAAATTTGATGGGTTTATCGGAAACGAAAACCATGCCGAGTGCAATTTCGTCATTTATCGCGACGGTGTCGGAACGGGCTAAAATTTGACAGGTTGATTGGAAACAAAAGTCCCATCAGGGGAAATTTCGTCATTTTTCGTGACGGTGTCGGAATGGAAGGAAATTTCACAGTTTGATCTTAAACAAAAGTCGCGCCAGGTGCAATTTCGTCATTTATAGCGACGGTGTCGGAATGGGCTGATATTTGATAGGTTTATCGGAAACAAAAGTCGCGCCAGGGGCAATTTCATCATTTTTCGCGACGGATTCAGAATGGGCTGAAATTTGACAGGTTGATCTTAAACAAAAGTCGCGCCTGGGGCAATTTCATCATTTGTCGCGACGGTGTCGGAATGGGCTGAAATTTGATGGGTTGATCGAAAACGAAAATCGTGTCGGGTGCAATTTCGTCATTTATCGCGACGGTGTCGGAACGGGCTGAAATTTGACAGGTTGATCTTAGTCAAAGTTGCGCCTAGGGCAATTTCGTCACTTATAGCGGCGGTGTCAGAATGGGGAGAAATTTGATAGGTTTTTCGAAAACAAAAATCGTGCCAGGGGCAATTTCGTCACTTTTCGTGACGGTGTCGGAATGGGCAGAAATTTGACAGGTTGATCTTAAACCAAAGTCGCGCCAGGGGCGATTTCGTCATTTGTCGTGGCGGTGTCGGAATGGGCTGATATTTGACAGGCTGACCGGAAACGAAAATCGCGCCAGGGGCAATTTCGTCATTTATCGCAACTGTGTCGGAATGGGCTAAAATTTGACAGGTTGATCGGAAACAAAAGTCGCGCCAGGGGCAATTTCATCATTTATAGCGACGGTGTCGGAATGGGCTGAAATTTGACAGGTTGATCGGAAACAAATATCTTGCCAGGGCCAATTTCGCCATTTTTCGCGACGGTGTAGGAATGGGCTGAAATTTGACAGGTTGATCGGAAACAAAAATCGTGCTAGGGGCAATTTCGTCATTTTTCGCGACAGTGTCGGAATGGGCGAAAATTTGACAGGTTAATCTTAAACAAAAGTCGAGCCAGGGGCAATTTCGTCATTTGTCGCGATGGCGTTGGAATGGGCTGATATTTGACAGGTTTATCGGAAACGAAAACCGAGCCAGGGGCAATTTTGTCATTTATCACGACGGTGTTGCAATGGGCTGAAATTTGACAGGTTGATCTTATACAAAAGTCGCGCCTGGGGCAATTTCGTCATTTGTCGTGACGGTGTCGGAATGGGCTGAAATTTGATGGGTTGATCGGAAACGAAAATCGTGCCGGGTGCAATTTCGTCATTTATCGCGATGGTGTCGGAACGGGCTGAAATTTGACAGGTTGACCTTAGTCAAAGTTGTGCCGAGGGCAATTTCGTCACTTATAGCGGCGGCGTCGGAATGGGGGGAAATTTGACAGGTTTTTCGGAAATAAAAATCGTGCCAGGGGCAATTTCGTCACTTTTCGCGATGGTGTCGGAATGGGCAGAAACTTGACAGGTTGATCTTAAACCAAAGTCGCGCCAGGGGCAATTTCGTCATTTGTCGCGACGGTGTCAGAATGGGCTGATAGTTGACAGGCAGATCGGAAACGAAAATCGCGCCAGGGGTAATTTCGTCATTTATCGCGACTGTGTCGAAATGGGATAAAATTTGACAGGTTGATCGGAAACAGAAGTCGCGCCAGGGGCAATTTCGTCATTTATAGCGGCGGTGTCGGAATGGGCTGAAATTTGACAGGTTGATCGGAAACAAATTTCTTGCCAGGGGCAATTTCGTCATTTTTCGCGATGGTGTAGGAATGGGCTGAAATTTGACAGGTTGATCTTAAACAAAAGTCGTGCCTGGGGCACTTTCGTCATTTGTCACGACGGTGTCGGAATAGGCTGAAATTTGATGGGTTGCTCGGAAACGAAAACCGTGCCAGGTGTAATTTCATTATTTATCGCGACGTTGTCGGAATGGGCTGAAATTTGACACGTTGATCGGAAACAAAAGTCGCGTCAGGGGAAATTTCGTCATTTATAGCGACGGTGTCAGAATGGGCTGAAATTTGACAGGTTGATCGGAAACGAAAATCGCACCAGGGGCAATTTCGTCATTTAACGCGACGATGTCGGATTGGGTTGAAATTTGACTGGTTGATAGGAAACAAAAATCGTGTCAGGGGCAATTTCGTCATTTTTCGCGAAGGTTTCGGAATGGGCGGAAATTTGACAGGTTGATCTTAAACAAAAGTCGCGCCAGGGGCAATTTCATCATTTGTCGCGACGGTGTCGGAATGGGCTGATATTTGATAGGTTTATCGGAAACAAAAGTCGCGCCAGGGACAATTTCATCATTTTTTGCGACGGTGTCAGAATGGGCAGAAATTTGACAGGTTGATCTTAAACAAAAGTTGCGCCTGGAGCAATTTTGTCATTTGACGTGACGGTGCTGGAGTGGGCTGAAATTTCATAGGTTGATCGGAAACGAAAACCGCGCCAGGGGCAATTTCGTCATTTATCGCGACTGTGTTCGAATGGGCTGAAATTTGACAGGTTGATCGGAAACGAAAATCGCGCCAGGGGAAATTTCGTCATTTTTCGTGACGGTGACAGAATGGGCTGAAATTGGACAGGTCGATCTTGGTCAAAGTTGCGCCTGGTGTAATTTCGTCATTTATAGAGGTGGTGTCGGAATGGGCTGAAATTGGACAGGTTTATCGGAAACAAAAATCGTGCCAGGGACAATTTCGTCATTTTTCGCGACGGTGTAGAAATGGGCTGAAATTTGACAGCTTGATCTTGAACAAAAGTCGCGCCTAGGGCAACTTCGTCATTTATCCCGACAGTGTCGGAATGGGCTGAAATTTGACAGGTTAATCGGAAATGAAAATTGCGCCAGGGGCAATTTCGTCATTTACCGCGACGATGTCGGATTGGGCTGAAATTTTACTGGTTGATTGGAAACAAAAATCGTGTCGGGGGCAATTTCGTCATTTTTCGAGATGGTGTTGGAATGGGCGAAAATTTGGCAGGTTGATCTTAAACAAAAGTCGCGCCAGGGGCAATTTCGTCATTTGTCGCGATGGCGTCGGAATGGGCTGATATTTGACAGGTTGATCGAAAACGAAAATCGGTGCAGGGGCAATTTTATCATTTATCGCGACGGTGTTGGAATGGGCTGAAGTTTGATAGGTTGATCAGAAACAAATGTCGCGCCAGGGGCAATTTCGTCATTTTTCGTGACGGTGTCAGAATGGGCTGAAATTTGAGAGGTTGATCTTAGTTAAAGTTGCGCCTGGGGCAATTTCGTCATTTATAGCGGCGGTGTCAGAATGGGTTGAAATTTGACAGGTTGATCGGAAACAAAAATCGCGCAGGGGCAATTTCATCCTTTATCCCGACAGTGTCGGAATGGGCTGAAATTTGACAGGTTGATCGGAAACGAAAATTGCGCCAGGTGCAATTTCGTCATTTATCGCGACGATGTCGGAATGGGCTGAAATTTGACTGGTTGATCGGAAACAAAAATCGTGCCGGGGGCAATTTCGTCATTTTTCGCGATGGTGTCGGAATGGGCGAAAATTTGGCAGGTTGATCTTAAACAAAAGTCGCGCCAGGGGCAATTTCGTCATTTGTCGCGACGGCGTCGGAATGGGCTGATATTTGATAGGTTGATCGAAAACGAAAATCGCGCCAGGGGCAATTTTATCATTTATCGCGACGGTGTTGGAATGGGCTGAAATTTGATAGGTTGATCAGAAACAAAAGTCGCGCCATGGGCAATTTCGTCTTTTTTCGTGACGGTGTTAGAATGGGCTGAAATTTGAGAGGTTGATCGGAAACGAAAACCGCGCCAGGGGCAATTTCGTCTTTTGTCGCAACGGTATCGGAGTGGGCCAAAATTTGACAGGTTGATCGGAAACAAAAATTGCGCCAGTGGCAATTTCGTCATTTATCGCGACGGTGTCGAAATGGGCTGAAATTTGACAGGTTGATCGGAAACAAAA
>NW_019263985.1:11680-13354 GCF_002742605.1 Olea europaea var. sylvestris | reverse complement strand
TCATATTTTGTCAATTGCAAAATAAACCCAAATAAAATGATTTGGTCAATCAAGTCCCAATAAAAATGATTTATTTCATACAAATCCTCATTTGACTTGACCTTGAAAATTTCACTATTGACTTTGACTAGATAAAAATGTGGATTGTAACACTAACTGTCGAGCTAGTTGAGTACTAAACTTCAGGGTTGCGCAATCAAGTATAGCTATGATATGGTACTCGACTAATTGGATCCAATTGTTGGTTTGGTCTAGTTAAACCATCTTTACAAAAAAAGAAAAAATAATAATTGTAGAACAAAATGAAATATATTGAACATTTGACCTTTTAACAAAAGTAAATTAAACGAAATATTTAAAAATTAACATTGACTACTGTGAAAATTTTCTCCTATGTATTATATACAAATTAAACTGTACGGATTGCAGATATTATGCATTGTCATGTAAAAGAAATCCATATTGAATTATATCGAGTTGGTTCACGTGAAAGTATTTATCATTAGGCATGAAATATTCCTGTTCATATTTTGCATTATTGTGGAATAAAAAAAATATGAATATGTTCACTTGAATTATTCAAAATTTTCACTAAAAATTCAACAAGATAACGTTTAGCCTTTAAAATTTTTGCTCGATAAAAACTTCAAGGAAAAATCTTGAATCTGACCAAGATACATGATTTAATTGTCCCATAATGCTGAATCTCGATACAAGTTCAAGAAAATTCTCTACAGCTAAAACAGTCTCTAATCTGTCCTTTGCTAACTATTTCCAGGGTGGAGGTGAGGTTGCGGACCGGAGGTTGCAGGAATATGAACATAACTAAGGATACGTTTAGTGGGGAACATTGTTCAAGAAGAAAAATTAAGAAGCAATTATCTCGTTATTAGTGTTGAGTCCGGTACCAAAGATGCAGTTAGAGCTTAAGGGATAAGTCTAACTTTTTCTGCTCTTCTTGATTAGTCTTCATAGGAGGACCAGTACTGTTCCATCTGTGTATTCCGATGCCGTTGACCCCTAACGAGAACTTCTGAACAGTGTCAAATCTAGCTGCTCCGCCATTCGATGAACTGCCAACGTGATGATTCTGTGCTGCCAGCCGCCTGATCGTTGGTTGCTGATCAAGAGGCTTTCTAGACCAGCCATGTTGTCCATATGTAGTGGATGATGCTAAATAAGTTGGCTCATGAATTGTAGAGTGCACGTGAATCCCAAGAGACCTATTCAATGATCCATGCAGTGGCAGAAAACCCATGTTCAAATACCGGTCGCGGCTACGAGAGGCGGCGCCACCAAAGCGGGGCCCACGTTTCACGATGGTCCGCTCGCGCTTATGAGCATTTTGATGGCCTCCTAGAGCCTGGGAACTATAGAATTTCCTTTGGCAATAGTTGCACGAAAAAAAAGGTGGTCCGGATTCATTACCTTGAGGACTTGGATCATTATTCGACGGATTTTCTGAAAGATTTTTGTCTAAAAGATTGAGTTCCGGGCCGGAGTTTTGATCAATATCCTTGATTGAGAGGCTTAGATCCAGCACAAGATTGATATTTCTTCTGTTTGCTTGATTCTGATCTTGTTCTTTCATTTGCTTGGTTCTTCGTTGGGCTGTTTGGACATTATGGTACTGAACTGATGCCTCCATACGACGATTAGTCTATGACAAAAAAC
>NW_019263985.1:0-6744 GCF_002742605.1 Olea europaea var. sylvestris | reverse complement strand
CAATCTGTAGCCGCCACCTCAAGTCAAGGAGAATGGTTATTAATGATTACTTTTCACTACTTTCTATTTGAATGATTTTTTTTAGAATAATGCTATTTACAGTTGTTCATTGCGATAGTTGTCCTACGTGACATACACATGGTAGGTGGTTATTTGATATATTAATGAATAAAAAACTACAATATTAATGCATCAAATAAAAGTTTTTTTATTCATTAATGCATCAAATAATCACTTGCCACGTGTATGCCACGTAAGGCGACTATCGCAGTGAGCGACTACGAATAGCATTATTCTTTTTTTAGGGTGTACAGAATTTTCCTTCACTGAATTTGGCCAGAACCCTCACCGTGCGCCGGCCCCATGTGTCATATAAAATGCCAAAAAATCAACCACCCACCCCATCAATGTGTCTTTTCTGTAAAATATCTGTAAGCAAAAATTCTGTAAGTGTAGCTTGTCTCTTTTTTTTATTGGTGAATAGTGACTACTTTTTACTAATGAATGAGCATCTACATAAGGATGTAAAAAGGGCCGAGCCGCTCTTCAGCTCGACTCGTGAAAATGGAGCTCGTGGGCGGCTCGGACTTGTAAAATCACGAATTCGAGCACGAGCCGAGCGGGCCTCGCCGGGAGCTCGGTTCGCCCACGAGCAGCTCGTGGCTTGTCGAGCCCACAAAGATTAAGTGACCGTTTTGGTCACTTTTTCAGTGACCGTTTCGATCACTGAAATAATTTTTTTTTTTTTAATTCCTCCCCCCCCCCTTCTACTATAAATATCCCTTCCTCCAAAGATTTTTTTTATATCAATTGCTACTCCAAGTCTCCAACTCTCTCAACTCTCTTTAATTATATCAATTATCGAGTTTTTACTCTCTTGTGCTGAAAAATATACAATATCAATTCAATTTTTACAGTTTATTAGTTGTAATTTCATTTCATCCAATTCTCAATTCTCATAATATCACTACATTTATATTCTTCTAGTTAGGATTTCATCATAAACAATCAAACAAATGGATCAACGCTAATTTGTTGAAAGCTTGTTCGATACAGAATGTGGGCCACATTATGGCGAATCGCCTAGGACGCCGTAAAGTCAATTTCCAAATGAATTTGCCGATCTAAATGACCTACCGATACCTGAAGATGTTCACATTCACGATCAGGGAAGCCACAATCCAATTGATTTTGATGATATTAATATTCTCGAAACGGAACATGAGGATGAAGATGCTGAATTAAACATCTTAGATGCGAGAGGAAAGCGAAAGGTCAAAAAACAAGCAAAATGTTGGAATCACTTTAAGTTGATTTCAACGGGAAAAGTCGTCGATGGCCTTGCAGAATCTAAAGCAGTATGTAAATACTGCCAACAAAGATTGGTATGGAAAAAAGGAATTGGTATCACATATCTCAACCGCCACTACAAAGCATGTGCGGCCAGACATGAACTTCTTCCAACTAGTCAAACACAATTGCAATTTGGCAATCCAGGCGCCGATTCTACAACTTCACTCCTATCCACGTGGGTGTATTCGAAGGACAATACTCGAACCGGAATGGTGAAATTTGTTGCCGCTACTGAGTTGCCTCTAGGTATTGCAGACAACCAACACTTCGTCTCGTTCGTGAAAGAATATCTACAATCGAGGTACGTTGGGGTAAGTCGAAACACTCTTCGTGCCGATACAATAAATTATTTCAATAATTCAAAACAACAATTAATTATGGATTTGCAACAATATGGGGGTGTTATATCTTTAACTTCTGATATATAGAGATGGGTTAATAAAAGAGCATATATAGCTGCAACCGCACACTATATAGACCCACTTTGGTGCATGCATAAGAAAATTATTGCTTGTAGAATTATTGAGTTTCCTCACAATGCTAATAATATATATAATGCTATTATCAGTATTGTTAGAGAATATCATTGCGAGACTAAAATTCGATCTTTTACTTTTAATAATGCTAGTGTTAATAAGGTAGTCGTCGATAAATTGTGTAGGACACTTCAACTTGATTTTGGTGGGTATTTGTTTCATATTCGTTGTGTGTGTCATATTTTGAATTTAATTGTGCAAGATGGTTTGAAACATATAAAGGATTAATTTCAAAGGATTAGGAATGTATTAGTATATATTACGATCTCTCCTAGTAGAAAACAAGCATTTGAAGATTTTTGTGCCGAACTAAGGGTGACGACTGTTAAAATATTTGTTAGCGACATAGAACATAGATGAAACTCTACTTACTTGCTATTAAAGTCATGTGAAGATTTCGAAAATTTAATAACTGACTTTTATAACAATAGACATGTTAGAAGTGATGACGATGGTATGTTAAATGAATCCGATTGGATTTTAGCTTTGAAAGTGAAATAATTTTTGACATCTTTTTGTGAGACCACAAATATTTTATCTGGCGTTTATTATCTTACAAGCTGTATGGTGCTTGAACGCCTTTATATAATTGCAAGAAAATTCCATAAATATAAAAATGATTCTGCTTTTAGTGAAATTATAATTGCTATGGAATTAAAGTTTAGAAAATATTGGAAAGAACTGCTTATGTTATTTCCTTTAATATGCGCAATGGACCCCCGATATAATATTTCGGGAACTAAATATGTAATTGATCAAATCAATAAAGTTTAATACTTGATACATCTATCACCTATAAGAATTTAGAGCAAACATTATATGGAATGTATGATTTATATGCGGAAAGAATGAGTGCTAATGTTAGTCGGGTACTCTCTGCACCTATTCGTTCTGCTGAAATTGAAGAAGATGGTGCCGAAATAATGAATTTATTTCAAGGCATTAATACATTTAGATATGATGCTACTGCAATGTGTTCATCTAGTGCCATGTCATCTACATTTGCATCTCATTAAACATCGGCTGAAACTTAAAATGCGATACCTGCTGAATTAATTGATTACTTCAATCATAATATGCTAACAGATAGAACAATTAAAAAAAGTTCAGAATAAGTAATTGAATTCTGGCGAAAGTATGAAATACGTTGGCCAATTATTTCTGCAATTGCGAAAGATCTGTTGACACCATCGGTTAGAATGTTGCTTCAGAGTCTGCTTTTAGTACAGATAAAAGGGTTTTAACCGATGTCAGGAGTAGACTGAAAGAAAATATTTTGGAAACGTTAATGTGCGTGAAGGATTAACAGGACGCTCATTTTCGATTATAAGATAAATACGCTGAAATTGCATGTTGTCAGGTAAGTGATATTTGATTTAATTATATTAATCAAAATTTCTTTATTTTTTAATCATTAAATTTAATTTTCTTTAAAAAATTGTACACGTTACAACAAGTTGTTCGTGTACAATTTTTAACTCTGCCTACTTAAAATTGGCGTAGCCGGTCCCAAGCCCGGATAAAGGAGAAGTGTTTACATTTTATCTACTTTAAAAAGAAATAAAAAAAATATTTTTGTAAATGTATTTCAAAAAATAATTCGTCTTCATTATATAAATATTTTATACTTTATAAAGAGTATTACAATATGATATAAATAAAAAAAATAAAAAATTATTTTCGTTAAATTATTTGTATATTTTTAACACTTTTTATTTTTTTATAAAGTGTTTTCTATTATTTTGTTTATTTGTAAAACTCTTTAAAAAATAAATAAATAAATTTGGACGAGCCCACGAGCCCAAGCTCGGCGCTCGTGGGCCGAGCTGAGTTTGCCCAAATTCAACAATCCGAGCCCGAGCTCGTGCAATTAAGGGCCAAGCCGGCCCATTGCCACCACTACATCTACATGATTGCATACATATTTACATGTGCATGTGTGAAGGATGTAACTTTTATCGTATTTTCTTATTGATTATCTCATTCTTGTTCTTTTTAATACGAGTATAGTTATGAATTTAGTACTTGTATCAATCTATTATAAAATATTATTGTTATTGAAATAACACATTATTATTAATGTTCTAGTTAGATTTTACTTGTTCCTGAAGAATATAATTAAATTCAATCTAACATAAATTATTCTTTTACTCCAAAGAGTAAATTTTTGCTTAATTCATTATTCTAAATAATAATATGTTATTGCTCTTAAAGAGCATAATATTATAATTCTCAATATTTCAGAAAAATATTAGTTTATTGCTCTTTGAAGAAGAAATATAAAATATAATGTGCTCTCGAAATAACACATGTCCCGAATAATATATATCTCATTGCGTTCCTGAAGAAACACAAATTAAACAACTCAGTATTGGGTTGTAATTTTTAAAGGAAACAAATTTTCTATATTATTAATGTTCAAAAAGAATATTAATTTATTGCTCTTGAAGAGTATGAATTATAATTTTCAGTGTTCCAAAAGGATATAGATATATTGCTCTTGATAAAGCAAAAATTAAAGATAATTTGCTCTCGGAGTAGTATGTTTTCGAATAATATATCATTTTGAATTCATATTTATTCCTGAAAGAAAATATATAACTAATGTCATGAAAACATTGATTAGTTTAACTACTTGAATGATATATGATTATATAAACTTTAATCCTATTATTCGAAATTAAATCATCAATTTATATATTATACTGAACTAGAAATTCAATTTGACTTTTATTGTTTGGCATGATCAGTTGGATCATCACTGGATTAATTATGATGCGAAATTAAAAATTTAAATGGATATTTAATGAAAAACCAGAAGATTCTTCAATTCAATATTGTGTGATGTTTGTGCTCTTTCATGAAAATTTTTTATTAGCCATCACTTGGTATAATAGGGATAGAATTCCCTATATTTCTGAAAATTAATTAGATTGATAAATAGGGTCCCGTCACACTAACATGTTGACCTCCAAATGTTATTTATATCTAATAGATTGATACAAATCTTTGATGATTACATAGTATTTGCAACAAGCAATTTGCGAAATTGCTGCTTAAATTTTAAATTGTAAGCATAATTTTTAGATTATATAATCATGATTGTGTCTTGTTAATGCTAGTGATTTTAAATGTCATCATTTTAATAAGTGTTATTTGTGATGTTAATAAATTGTTTAACACTATTATTTGTTAAACTCTTCCAATTAATTGAGAACAAAGTTCTTCCCAACTCCGTGGGAATATTGTTATGCATGATGCCAATATCATAGTTCTTCTTATTATAATTGACTTATGGTCAAAACCTAAGTTTTTCATTGAATTATTTTGATAGTACAATATATGTAAAACTGATCCACCACGTAATTTGTTGATTGTCAATTTTGATTGGATAATTCTCTCAATACTAGGGGGTGAAATTAAGAAGTTGAAAATAATGTACAAATGCATCATTATATAAATCCTCGTAAAAGAGATCGCCAAGATCTCACGCACTAGTTTTAAATGTTCCAACATGAATTGATATCATAAGAGGACAATTTGTTAGCATTATATTTGATATATTTATGGCACGTCTAAAGTGGGATGGTATTCAATTTTAATAAAAAGAAAAATCTCCAAAAGAAAATTGAGCAATTAGCAAAGTTGATCTCATTAAGGAAGTACATACTCTTGATGAGTATTTAGGCATAATAAATTATAAAATCCTAGAAGACGTTTAGGCATCTGATATGTTGAAAATTAAGATATCTCAATAAGTTATGTTATCGTTGAAAAAAAATTTTCAACAATATTTTTGCATGTGATGTACTGCATCATATTATGAATATTGAGAATATCAAAATAAATTTGTCACCGATCGAAANTTATCATGATACATAGATAATTTTTATCTAGTCTAGAAATTTATTTCATTCCAATTGTAACTTTAATTTTGGACCCTATAAACTTGGGTCCTGATTCTCGATAAAATACAAACTTGAGTTTTGACTCTTATGTTCGCTTCACTTTTTCTCTCTTTTCATAACAATGTGAATATTTTTACTCTTAATCTTATTAAATATATTAATATAATACACTAATGTACTTTTCCACTCGGACCGACAAAGAAGCTAGTACTGAAGGCCCTTGACATGCTACCTTAGTGCTGTCAAATTTACAAAATTATTATCCACATAACATGATTAATGTTATCAAAGCAAAACTTTGTAAGGTATAAATAGTTGTAAAAACGAGACCTCCAGATAAAGAACTTCCACAAAGAGATAAGTACTATGTCGAAAAAAACTACATAAAGTATAAACAGTAGTGAAAACGAGATGTCCACTTTATGAACTTGAGCGAGAAGATAAGCACTCTCTTGAACATAAACTGCACAAAATAAAATATAAAGTAGTTAACATACTATAATTTTTTTATAATCAATATTCATGATCTAGAAAAGCATGATTTTACCCATAAATAGTTGTCCAAATATCTAAACACGAGAGATTGGATAACCTTTACTCAAAACTAATGAAATTAATATTTGCTTTATAATCAGTTTTTATATTTAATTATTAAAAAGTATTTTTATTTGTACAGAAGATAAAAGATTGTAAATGTTTCGCGCGGGTTAAGTCGCTAACAATTAAAAAGGATCAGACGATTGTGTAAGGGTCGAAACCTCTTGAGACAAAGTCCCAAAAAGGGGTGTTCTTTTATTGGCGATGGACTTTACAATTGGGAATGAAAAACAACGTGCCTCCAAGAGGCGCAAGCACACGAGTTACAGAAAAATGTTTAAGTCTAAAAACTAAGGAAATGAAAATTACATATTCTCTGTTCGAGAGTTTTGGATTCGGTCCTTTGCTTC
>NW_019263984.1:0-13355 GCF_002742605.1 Olea europaea var. sylvestris | reverse complement strand
TTCCGCGTTCGAAGAATCGAGCGTAACTTTTAAAAACGGCGTCCATTTTGGGCCCATAAGCACTTTGCAGAAATATAGCGACCATTTTGGATTGAACTCACGACTTCATCATGACGTACGAGGGATTTCAGCCATTTTTAGAAAGAATAAGCACTTACATATTTGGAACGCTTGGAGAGTTGGCGTACGAAGAATTTAGCGTAACTTTTGCACACGGTGTCCATTTTGGGACCATAAGTACTTTTTGAAAATGCAGCGACCGTTTTGGATTGAACTCACCACTTCGTAGTGACGTATGAGAGATTTCGACCATTTTTCGAAAGAATGAGCACTTGCATATTTGGAAAGCTTGGAGAGTCGACGTACGAAGAATTGAGCATAACTTTTGCACACGGTGTCCGTCTTGGGCCCATAAGTACTTTTTGGAAATGCAGCGACCGTTTTGGTTCGAACTCACCACTTCATCGTGACGTATGAGGGATTTCGGCCAATTTTCGAAAGAATGAGCACTTGCATATTTGGAACGCTTGGAGTGTCGGCGTACGAAGAATTGAGCATAACTTTTGCACAAGGCGTCCGTTTTGGGCCCATAAGTACTTTTTGGAAAAGTAGTGACCGTTTTGGATTGAACTCAAAACTCCGTCGTGACGTAAGTGGGATTTCAACCATTTTTTGAAAGAATGAGCACTTACATATTTGGAGAGCTTGGATTGTCAGCGTTCGAAGAATCGAGCGTAACTTTTGAAAACGGCGTCCGTTTCGGGCCCATAAGTACTTTTCAAAAATGTAGCGACCATTTCAGATTGAACTCACGACTTCATCATGATGTAGGAGGGATTTTAGCCATCTTTAAAACGAATGAGCACTTGCATATTTGGAACGCTTGGAGAGTCAGCGTACGAAGAATTGAGCGTAACTTTTGCACACGGTGTCCGTTTTGGGCCCATAAGTACTTTTTGAAAATACAGCGACCGTTTTGGATTGAACTCATCACTTCGTCGTGACGTATGAGGGATTTCTGCCATTTTTCGAAAGAATGACCACTTGCATATTTGGAACGCTTGGATTGTCGGCGTTCGCAGAATTGAGCGTAACTTTTGCGCACGGTGTCCATTCTGGTCCCATAAGTACTTTTTCGAAATGTAGCGACCGTTTTGGATTGAAATCACGACTTCGTCATGACGTACAAGGGATTTCAGCCATTTTTAGAAAGAATGAGCACTTGCATATTTGGAACGCTTGGAGAGTCGGCGTACGAAGAATTGAGCGAACTTTTGCACACGGTGTCCGTTTTGGGCCCATAAGTACTTTTTGGAAATGCAGCGACCGTTTTGGATTGAACTCACCACTTCGTCGTGGCTACGAAGGGATTTCGGCCATTTTTTAAAAGAATGAGCACTTTCAAATTTGGAATACTCGGATTGTCGGCGTACGAAGAATTGATCGTAACTTTTGTACACGGTATCCGTTTTGGACCCATAAGTACTTTTTGGAAATGCAGCGACCATTTTGGATCGAACTCACCACTTCGTCGTGACGTATGAGGGATTTCGGCCATTTTTCGAAAGAATGAGCACTTGCATATTTGGAACGCTTGGAGAGAGGGCGTACGAAGAATTGAGCGTAACTTTTGCACACGGTGTCCGTTTTGGGCCCATAAGTACTTTTTGGAAATGTAGCGACCATTTTGGAATGAACTCAACACTTCGTCGTGACGTAAGAGGGATTTCTGCCATTTGTCAAAAGAATGAGCAATTGCATATTTGTTGTGCTCGGATTTTCCGCGTTCGAAGAATCGAGCGTAACTTTTAAAAACGGCGTCCATTTTGGGCCCATAAGCACTTTGCAGAAATATAGCGACCGTTTTGGATTGAACTCACGACTTCATCGTGACGTACGAGGGATTTCAGCCATTTTTAGAAAGAATGAGCACTTACATATTTGGAACGCTTGGAGAGTTGGCGTACGAAGAATTTAGCGTAACTTTTGCACACGGTGTCCATTTTGGGACCATAAGTACTTTTTGAAAATGCAGCGACCGTTTTGGATTGAACTCACCACTTCGTAGTGACGTATGAGAGATTTCGACCATTTTTCGAAAGAATGAGCACTTGCATATTTGGAAAGCTTGGAGAGTCGACGTACGAAGAATTGAGCATAACTTTTGCACACGGTGTCCGTTTTGGGCCCATAAGTACTTTTTGGAAATGCAACGACCGTTTTGGATTGAACTCACCACTTCGTCGTGACGTATAAGGGATTTCAGCCATTTTTCGAAAGAACGAGCACTTGCATATTTGGAACGCTTGGAGAGTTGACGTACGAAGAATTGAGCGTAACTTCTGCACACAGTCTCCATTTTTGGCCTGTATGTACTTTTTGGAAATACAGTGAACGTTTTGGATTGAACTCACCACTTCGTCGTGACGTATTAGGGATTTTGGCCATTTTTCGAAAGAATGAGCACTTGCATATTCTGAACGCTTGGAGAGTCAGCGTATGAAGAATTGAGCAAACTTTTGCACACGGTGTCCGTTTTGGGCCCATAAGTACTTTTTGGAACTGCAGCGATCTTTTTGGATTGAACTCACCGCTTTATCGTTACGTAGAAGGGATTTCGGCCATTTTTGAAAAGAATGAGTACTTTCAAATTTGGAATGCTCGGATTGTCGACGTACGACGAATTGAGCGTAACTTTGGCACACGGTATCCGTTTTGGGACCATAAGTACTTTTTGGAAATGCAGTGACCATTTTGGATTGAACTCACCACTTCGTTATGACGTATGAGGGATTTCGGCCATTTTTCGAAAGAATGAGCACTTGCATATTTGGAACGCTTGGAGAGTCGACGTACGAAGAATTGAGCATAACTTTTGCACATGGTGTCCGTTTTGGGCCTATAAGTACTTTTCGGAAATGCAGCGACCGTTTTGGATTGAACTCACCACTTCGTCGTAACGTATGAGGGATTTCGGCCATTTTTCGAAAGAATGAGCACTTCTATATTTGGAACGCTTGGAGAGTCGGCGTACGAAGATTTGAGCAAACTTTTGCACATGGTGTCCGTTTTTGGCCCATAAGTACTTTTTGGAAATGCAGCGACCATTTTGGATTGAACTCACCACTTCGTCGTGACGTACGAGGGATTTCTGGCATTTTTTAAAAGAATGAGCACTTTCAAATTTGGAATGCTCGGATTGTCGGCATACGAAAAATTGAGAGTAACTTTTGCACACGGTATCCATTTTGGGCCCATAAGTAATTTTTGGAAATGCAGCGACCGTTTTGGATTGAACTCACCACTTCGTCGTGACGTATGAGGGATTTCGGCCATTTTTCAAAAGAATGAGCACTTGCATTATTGGAACGCTTGGACAGTCGACGTACGATGAATTGAGCGTAGCTTTTGCACACGGTGTCCATTTTGGGCCCATAAGTACTCTTTGGAAATGTATCGACCGTATTGGATTGAACTCAAAGCTTCATCGTGACGTAAGAGGGATTTTGGCCATTTTTTGAAAGAATGAGAACTTGCATATTTGGAGAGCTTGGATTGTCCGTGTTCGAAGAATCGAGCGTAACTTTTGAAAATGGCGTCCGTTTTGGGCCCATAAGTACTTTTCAGAAATGTAGCGACCGTTTAGGATTGAACTCACGACTTCATCATGACGTACGAGGGATTTCAGCCATTTTTAGAAAGAACGAGCACTTACATATTTGGAACGCTCGGATTATCGACGTACGAAGAATTGAGCGTAACTTTTGCACACGGTATCCGTTTTGGGCCCATAAGTACTTTTTGGAAATGCAGTGACCTTTTTGGATTGAACTCACCACTTCGTCATGACGTATGAGGGATTTCGGCCATTTTTTGAAAGAATGAGCACTTGCATATTTGGAACGCTTGGAGAGTCGGCGTACGAAGAATTGAGCGTAACTTTTGCACACGGTATCCGTTTTGGGCCCATAAGTACTTTTTGGAAATGCAGTGACCTTTTTGGATTGAACTCACCACTTCGTCATGACGTATGAGGGATTTCGGCCATTTTTTGAAAGAATGAGCACTTGCATATTTGGAACGCTTGGAGAGTCGGCGTACGAAGAATTGAGCGTAACTTTTGCACACGGTCTCCGTTTTTGGCCCATAAGTACCTTTTGGAAATGCAGCGACTGTTTTGGATTGAACTCACCACTTCATCGTGACGTATGAGGGATTTCGGCCATTTTTCGAAAGAACGAGCACTTGCATATTCGGAACGCTTGGAGAGTAGGTGTATGAAGAATTGAGCAAACTTTTGCACACGGTGTCGGTTTTGGGCCCATAAGTATGTTTTGGAAATGCAACGATCGTTTTGGATTGAACTCACCACTTCGTCGTTACGTACAAGGGATTTCGGCCATTTTTTAAAAGAATGAGCACTTTCAAATTTGGAATGCTCGGATTGTCGACGTACGACAAATTGAGTGTAACTTTTGTACACGGTATCCATTTTGGGCCCATAAGTACTTTTTGGAAATGCAGTGACCGTTTTGGATTGAACTCACCACTTCGTCGTGACATATGAGGGATTTCGGCCATTTTTCGAAAGAATGAGCACTTGCATATTTGGAACGCTTGGAGTGTCGGCGTGCGAAGAATTGAGCGTAACTTTTGCACACGGTCTCCGTTTTTGGCCCATAAGTACTTTTTGGAAATGCAGCGACCTTTTTGGATTGAACTCACCACTTCGTCGTGACGTATGAGGGATTTCAGCCATTTTTCAAAAGAATGAGCACTTGCATTTTTGGAACGCTTGGAGAGTCGACGTACGAAGAATTGAGCGTAACTTTGGCACACGGTCTCCATTTTTGGCCCATAAGTACTTTTTGGAAATGCAGCGACCGTTTTGGACTGAACTCACCACTTCGTCGTGACGTATGAGGGATTTTGGCCATTTTTCAAAAGAATTAGTACTTGCATTTTTGGAACGCTTGGAGAGTCAACGTACGAAGAATCGAGCGTAACTTTTGCACACGGTGTCCGTTTTGGGCCCATACGTACTTTTTGGAAATGTAGCGACCGTTTTGGATTGAACTCAAAACTTCATCGTGACGTAAGAGGGATTTTGGCCATTTTTTGAAAGAATAAGAACTTGCATATTTGGAGAGCTTGGATTGTCCGTGTTCGAAGAATCGAGCGTAACTTTTGAAAATGGCGTCCGTTATGGGCCCATAAGTACTTTTCAAAAATGTAGCAACCATTTTGGATTAAACTCACGACTTCATCGTTACGTACGAGGGATTTCAGCCATTTTTAGAAAGAATGAGCACTTACATATTTGGAATGCTTGGAGAGTCGGCGTACGAGGAATTGAGCGTAACTTTTACACACGGTGTCCATTTTTGGACCATAGGTACTTTTTGAAAATGCAGCGACCGTTTTGGATTGAACTCACCCTTTCGTCATGACGTATGAGGTATTTCGGCCATTTTTGGAAAGAATGAGCACTTGCATATTTGGAACGCTTGGAGAGTCAGCGTACGAAGAATTTAGCGTAACTTTTGCGCACGGTGTCCGTTTTGGGCCCATAAGTACTTTTTGGAAATGCAGCGACCGTTTTGGATTGAACTCACCACTTCATCGTGACGTATGAGGGATTTCGGCCATTTTTCAAAAGAATGAGCACTTGCATTATTGGAACGCTTGGACAGTCGACGTACGATGAATTGAGCGTAGCTTTTGCACACGGTGTCCGTTTTGGGCCCATAAGTGCTCTTTGGAAATGTATCGACCGTATTGGATTGAACTCAAAACTTCATCGTGACGTAAGAGGGATTTTGGCCATTTTTTGAAAGAATGAGAACTTGCATATTTGGAGAGCTTGGATTGTCCGTGTTCGAAGAATCGAGCGTAACTTTTGAAAATGGCGTCCGTTTTGGGCCCATAAGTACTTTTCAGAAATGTAGCGACTGTTTTGGATTGAACTCAGGACTTCATCATGACGTACGAGGGATTTCAGCCATTTTTAGAAAGAATGAGCACTTACATATTTGGAACGCTCGGATTGTCGGCGTACGAAGAATTGAGCGTAACTTTTGCACACGGTATCCGTTTTGGGCCCATAAGTACTTTTTGAAAATGCAGGGACCGTTTTGGATTGAACTCACCACTTCGTCGTGACGTACGAGGGATTTCGGTCATTTTCAAAAAATCAGTACTTTCAAATTTGGAATGCTCGGATTGTCGGCGTTCGAAGAATTGTGCTTAACTTTTGCAAACGGTGTCCATTTTGGGCCCATAAGTACTTTTCGGAAATGTAGCGACCGTTTTGGATTGAAGTCATGGCTTCATCGTGGCATATGAGGGATTTTGGCCATTTTTCAAAAGAATGAGCACTTGCATATTTGGAACGCTTGGAGTGTCAGCGTACGAAGAATTAAGCGTAACTTTTGCACACTGCGTCCGTTTTGGGCCCATAAGTACTTTTTGGAAAAATAGTGACCGTTTTGGATTGAACTCAAAACTTCGTCGTGACGTAAGAGGATTTCAACCACTTTTTGAAAGAATGAGCACTTACATATTTGGAGAGCTTGGATTGTCCGCGTTCGAAGAATCGAGCGTAACTTTTGAAAACGACGTCCGTTTCGGACCCATAAGTACTTTTCAAAAATGTAGCGACCATTTCAGATTGAACTCAGGACTTCATTGTGACGTAGGAGGGATTTCAGCCATTTCTAAAACGAATGAGCACTTGCATATTTGGAATGCTTGGAGAGTCGGCGTACGAAGAATTTAGTGTAACTTTTGCACACGGTGTCTGTTTTGGGCCCATAAGTACTTTTTGGAAATACAGCGACAGTTTTGGATTGAACTCATCACTTCATCGTGATGTATGAGGGATTTCGACTATTTTTCGAAAGAATGAGCACTTGCATATTTGGAACGCTTGGAGAGTCGGCGTACGAAGAATTGAGCGTAACTTTTGCACACGGTGTTCGTTTTGGGCTCACAAGTACTTTTTGGAAATGTAGCGGCCGTTTTGGATTGAACTCACCACTTCGTCGTGATGTATGAGGCATTTCGGCCATTTTTCAAAAGAATGACCACTTGCATATTTAGAACGCTTGGATTGTCGACGTACGCAGAATTGAGCGTAACCTTTGCGCACGGTGTCCGTTTTGGTCCCATAAGTACTTTTTCGAAATGTAGCGACCGTTTTGGATTGAACTCATGACTTCATCGTGACACACAAGGGATTTCAGCCATTTGTAGAGAGAATGAGCACTTGCATATTTGGAACGCTTGGAGAGTCGACGTACGAAGAATTGAGCGAACTTTTGCACACGGTGTCCGTTTTGGTCCCATAAGTACTTTTTGGAAATGCAGCGACCGTTTTACATTGAACTCACCACTTCGTCGTGATGTACGAGGGATTTCGGCCATTTTTAAAAGAATGAGCACTTTCAAATTTGGAATGCTCGGATTGTCGGCGTACGAAGAATTGAGCGTAACTTTTGCACACGGTATCCATTTTTGTCCCATAAGTACTTTTTCGAAATGCAGCGACCGTTTTGGATTGAACTCACCACTTCATCATGACATATGAGGGTTTTCAGCCATTTTTCAAAAGAATGAGCACTTGCATATTTGGAACGCTTGGAGAGTCGACGTACGAAGAATTGAGCGTAACTTTTGCACACGGTGTCCGTTTTGGGCCCATAAGTACTTTTCGGAAATGTAGCGACCATTTTGGATTGAACTCAGCACTTCGTCGTGGTGTTAGAGGGATTTCGAGCATTTTTTGAAAGAACGAGCAATTGCATATCTGGAGTGCTCGGATTTTCCGCATTCGAAGAATCGAGCGTAACTTTTAAAAACAGCGTCCATTTTGGGCCCATAAGTACTTTTCAGAAATGTAGCGACTGTTTTGGAATGAACCCACGACTTCATCGTGACGTACGAGGGATTTCAGCCATTTTTAGAAAGAATGAGCACTTACAAATTTGGAACGCTTGGAGAGTCGGCGTACGAAGAATTGAGCGTAACTTTTGCACACGGTGTCCATTTTAGGACCATAAGTACTTTTTGAAAATGCAGCGACCGTTTTGGATTGAACTCACCACTTCGTAGTGACGTATGAGGGATTTTGACCATTTTTTGAAAGAATGAGCACTTGCATATTTGGAACGCTTCGAGAGTCGACGTACGAAGAATTGAGCATAACCTTTGCACACGGTATCCGTTTAAGGCCCATAAGTACCTTTTGGAAATGCAGCGACCGTTTTGGATTGAACTCACCACTTCATCGTGACGTATGAGGGATTTCAGCCATTTTTCGAAAGAATGAGCACTTGCATATTTGGAATGCTTGGAGAGTCGACGTACGAAGAATTGAGCGAACTTTTGCACACGGTGTCCGTTTTGGTCCCATAAGTACTTTTTGAAAATGCAGCGACCATTTTAGATTGAACTCACCACTTCGTCGTGACGTACGAGGGATTTTGGCCATTTTTTAAAAGAATGAGCACTTTCAAATTTGGAATGCTCGGATTGTCGGCGTACGAAGAATTGAGCGTAACTTTTGCACACAGTATCCCTTTTTGTCCCATAAGTACTTTTTCGAAATGCAGCGACCGTTTTGGATTGATCTCCCCACTTCATCGTGAAATATGAGTGTTTTCGGCCATTTTTCGAAAGAATGAGCACTTGCATATTTGGAACGCTTGGAGAGTCGACGTACGAAGAATTGAGCGTAACTTTTGCACACGGTGTCCGTTTTGGGCCCATAAGTACTTTTCGGAAATGTAGCGACCATTTTGGATTGAACTCAGCACTTCGTCGTGGTGTTAAAGGGATTTCGAGCATTTTGAAAGAACGAGCACTTGCATATCTGGAGTGCTCGGATTTTCCGCATTCGAAGAATCGAGCGTAACTTTTAAAAACAGCATCCATTTTGGGCCCATAAGTACTTTTCAGAAATGTAGCGACCGTTTTGGAATGAACCCACGACTTCATCGTGACGTACGAGGGATTTCAGTCGTTTTTAGAAAGAATGAGCACTTACAAATTTGGAACGCTTGGAGAGTCGGCGTACGAAGAATTGAGCGTAACTTTTGCACACGGTGTCCATTTTGGGACCATAAGTACTTTTTGAAAATGCAGCGACCGTTTTGGATTGAACTCACCACTTCGTAGTGACGTATGAGGGATTTCGACCATTTTTCGAAAGAATGAGCACTTGCATATTTGGAACGCTTCGAGAGTCGACGGACGAAGAATTGAGCATAACCTTTGCACACGGTGTCCGTTTAAGGCCCATAAGTACCTTGTGGAAATGTAGCGACCGGTTTGGATTGAACTCACCACTTCATCGTGACGTATGAGGGATTTCAGCCATTTTTCGAAAGAATGAGCACTTGCATATTTGGAATGCTTGGAGAGTTGACGTACGAAGAATTGAGCGAACTTTTGTACACGGTGTCCGTTTTGGTCCCATAAGTACTTTTTGGAAATGCAGCGACCGTTTTAGATTGAACTCACCACTTCGTCGTGACGTACGAGGGATTTCGGCCATTTTTTAAAAGAATGAGCACTTTCAAATTTGGAATGCTCGGATTGTCGGCGTACGAAGAATTGAGCGTAACTTTTGCACACAGTATCCGTTTTTGTCCCATAAGTACTTTTCGAAATGCAGCGACCGTTTTGGATTGAACTCCCCACTTCATCGTGAAATATGAGTGTTTTCGGCCATTTTTCGAAAGAATGAGCACTTGCATATTTGGAACGCTTGGAGAGTCGACGTACGAAGAATTGAGCATATCCTTTGCACACGGTGTCCGTTTAAGGCCCATAAGTACCTTTTGTAAATGCAGCGACCGTTTTGGATTGAACTCAACACTTCGTCGTGACGTATGAGGGATTTCAGCCATCTTTCGAAAGAATGACCACTTGCATATTTGGAACGCTTGGAGAGTCGGCGTACGAAGAATTGAGCATAACTTTTGCACACAGTCTCCATTTTTGGCCTGTAAGTAGTTTTTGGAAATGCAGCGACCGTTTTGGATTGAACTCACCACTTCATCGTGACGTATGAGGGATTTTGGCCATTTTTCGAAAGAATGAGCACTTGCATATTCGGAACGCTTGGAGAGTCGACGTATGAAGAATTGAGCAAACTTTTGCACACGGTGTCCATTTTGGGCCCATAAGTACTTTTTGGAAATGCAGCGATCATTTTGGATTGAACTCACCACTTCGTCATTACGAACAAGGGATTTCGGCCATTTTTTAAAAGAATTTTCACTTTCAAATTTGGAATGCTCGGATTGTCGACGTACGACGAATTGAACGTAACTTTTGCACACGGTATCCGTTTTGGGCCCATAAGAACTTTTTGGAAAATGCAGTGACCGTTTTGGATTGAACTCACCACTTCATCATGACGTATGAGGGATTTCGATCATTTTTCGAAAGAATGAGCACTTGCATATTTGGAACGCTTAGAGAGTCGACGTACGAAGAATTGAGCATAACTTTTGCACACGGTGTCCGTTTTAGGCCCATAAGTACTTTTAGGAAATGCAGCGACCGTTTTGGATTGAACTCTCCACTTCGTCGTGACGTATGAGGGATTTCAGCCATTTTTTAAAAGAATGAGCACTTGCATATTTGGAACGCTTGGAGAGTCGGCGTACGAAGAATTGAGCGAACTTTTGCACATGGTGTCCGTTTTTGGCACATAAGTACTTTTTGGAAATGCAGCGACCGTTTTGGATTGAACTCACCACTTCGTCGTGACGTACGAGAGATTTCGGGCATTTTTTAAAAGAATGAGCACTTTCAAATTTGGAATGCTCGGATTGTCGGCGTACGAAGAATTGAGCGTAACTTTTGCACACGGTATCCGTTTTGGGCCCATAAGTACTTTTTGGAAATGTAGCGACCGTTTTGGATTGAACTCACCACTTCGTCGTGACGTAAGAGGGATTTCGGCCATTTTTTGAAAGAATGAGAACTTGCATATTTGGAGAGATTGGATTGTTAGCGTTCGAAGAATCGAGCGTAACTTTTGAAAATGGCCTCCGTTTTGGGCCCATAAGTACTTTTCAGAAATGTAGCGACCGTTTTAGATTGAACTCACGACTTCATCGTGACGTACGAGGGATTTTAGCCAATTTTAGAAAGAATGAGCACTTACATATTTGGAACGCTTGGAGAGTCGGCGTTCGAAGAATTGAGCGTAACTTTTGCACAAGGTGTCCATTTCGGGACCATAAGTACTTTTAGAAAATGCAGCGACCGTTTCGGATTGAACTCACCCCTTCGTTGTGACGTATGAGGGATTTCGGCCATTTTTGGAAAGAATGAGCACTTGTATATTTGGAACGCTTGGAGAGTCGGCGTACGAAGAATTGAGCGTAACTTTTGCACACGGTGTCCGTTTTGGGCCCATAAGTACTTTTTGGAAATGTAGCGACCGTTTGGGATTGAAATCACCACTTCATTGTGACGTCTGAAGGATTTCAGCCATTTTTCGAAAGAATGAGCACTTGCATATTTAGAATGCTTGGATTGTCGGCGTGCGAGGAATTGAGCGTAACTTTTGTACACGGTGTCCGTTTTGGTCCCATAAGCATTTTTTGTAAATGTAGCGACCATTTTAGATTGAACTCACCACTTCGTCGTGACGTACGAGGGATTTCAGCCATTTTTTGAAGGAATGAGCACTTGTATATTTAGAGCGCTTGGAGAGTCGGCGTTCGAAGAATTGAGCGTAACTTTTACAAACGGCGTCCGTTTTGGGCCCCTAAGTACTTTGCAAAAATGTAGCGACCATTTTGGATTGAAGTCATGACTTTGTCGTGCCGTATGAGGGATTTCGGCCATTTTTCGAAAGAATGAGCACTTGCTTATTTGGAACGCTTGGAGAGTCGGAGTAAGAAGAATTGAGCGTAACTTTTGCACGCGTTGTCCTTTTTGGACCCATAAGTACTTTTTGGAAATGTGGTGACCGTTTTGGATTGAACTCACAACTTCATCGCGACGTACGAGGGATTTCGGTCATTTTTCGAAAGAATGAGCACCTTCAAATTTGGAATGCTCGGATTGTCGGCGTACGAAGAATTGAGCGTAACTTTTGCACACGGTGTCCGTTTTGGGCCCATAAGTACTTTTTGGAAATGTAGCGACCATTTTGGATTGAACTCACCACTTTGTCGTGACGTATGAGAGATTTTGGGCATTTTTCGAAAGAATGAGCACTTGCATATTTGGAACGCTTGGATTGTCGGAGTAAGAAGAACTGAGCGTAACTTTTGCACACGGTGTCCGTTTTGGGCCCATAAGTAGTTTTTGGAAATGAAGCGACCGTTTTGGATTGAACTCAGCACTTTGTCATGACGTAAGAGGGATTTTGGCCATTTTTCGAAAGAATTAGCACTGGCATATTTGGAGCGCTTGGATTTTCCGCGTTCGAAGAATCGAGCGTAACTTTTGAAAACGGTGTCCGTTTTGGGCCCATAAGTACTTTTTAGAAATGTAGCGACCGTTTTGGATTGAACTCACGACTTCATGGTGACATACGAGGGATTTCAGCCATTTGTAGAAAGAATGAGCACTTGCATATTTGGAACGCTTGGAGAGTCAGCGTACGAAGAATTGAGCGTAACTTTTGCACACGGTGTCCGTTTCGGGCCCATAAGTACTTTTTGGAAATGTAGCGACCATTTTGGATTGCACTCAAGACTTCTTCGTGACGTATGAGGGATTTCGACGATTTTTCGAAAGAATGAGCGCTTGCATATTTGGAACGCCTGGATAGTCGGCGTACGAAGAGTTCAGCGTAACTTTTGCACACGGTGTCCGTTTCGGGCCCATAAGTACTTTTTGGAAATGTAGCGACCGTTTTGGAATGAACTCACCACTTCGTCGTGACGTATGAGGGATTTCGCCCATTTTTCGAAAGAATGAGCACTTTTATATTTGGAAGGCATGGATTGTCGGCGTTCGAAGAATTGAGCCTAACTTTTGCCCACGGTGTCCGTTTGGGGCCCATAAGTACTTTTTAGGAATGTAGCGACCGTTTTGGATTGAACTCACGACTTCATCGTGACGTACGAGGGATTTCAGCCATTTTTAGGAAGAATGAGCACTTGCATATTTGGAATGCTTGGAGAGTCGGTGTACGAAGAATTGAGTGTAACTTTTGCCCACGGTGTCCGTTTGGGGCCCATAAGTACTTTTTAGAAATGTAGCGACCGTTTTGGATTGAACTCACGACTTCATGGTGACATACGAGGGATTTCAGCCATTTTTAGAAAGAATGAGCACTTGCATATTTGGAACGCTTGGAGAGTCAGCGTACGAAGAATTGA
>NW_019263983.1:9779-13356 GCF_002742605.1 Olea europaea var. sylvestris | reverse complement strand
CAATGATGCAGGAGGGAGGGCATGCGTGGGGATGAAATAGCATGACGTGTCGGTCGATTGGCCTAGGCATAAAACGTACGTTGTAACGTAGTTCCTGCAACTTCCCAATATCCAATCGGTTGGCGCAAAATTGTCCGAAAATGAGATCGTCCAAAAGGGCAAGATGATACCGAACAGAGGGCATGCATGGGGACGAAACGGCATGACGTGGAGATCGATTGGCCTAGGCATAAGATGCACATTGCAATGCAGTGCTCGCTAACCCACTCTTTCCGATCGGGTTGCCTAAAAATTGGTCGAAGCTCGTGGCTTGTGACCTATGTTGCCTTGGGATCATTTCGTACTTTGTTCGCACAACAGGAGGACCAAAACGTGGGCACCAAAGTAAGACGTTATCGTGGGTGAGTGCGTGGGTGCCCCTTGGGCACAACGTACGAGGCAAGATGTTTGGTGCTTGCAATTGTGACTGTCATTGCACTACAAACTCACGTTTTAGCCCCTTGCCAACCTGGGCTTTTCGCCCATACACAATGGTTAATCTCAATTTTCCTCGAGAATTAGGCCGAAACTAGATGCTTGCAACCTGCATTAGCTCAGCACGATTGCTGCTCATTTGCAAAATGGGAGGACCAGGACGTGGGCACCGAAAGAAACATTGCTAAGTATGCGGTGTCCCTCGGGTGCGGCTCAAAGGGCATTGCAGTAACTGCTCGCAACTATGACCATCATCGTACTGCGAACTTCGATGACACGATTCGACCCCCTACCACACAGGCTTCTTGCTCGTGTTCCTAAAAATGCCGAATCCATCTCGATCTTCTCCCATCCATACTTTGCTTGCCTCCCGTGGAGGGATAAACAAAATGTGGGCACCAAAGAAAACATTGTTCAAAGTGTACGGTGCCATTCGGGCATGACATGTCAGGCAATGTAGTAGGTGCTCACGATCGCGATCATCGTCATACGATAAAATTCGATTGGTTTCTTGATAATCTCTTACCGTGCATAGCGGGACATGCTCGGGCCTGGCTTGTCTCTTGTTTGTGAACTTTCAGGTTGGCGGACATGTGTATGTAAAGCAGGTAAGTTGGAATATACATGTTCGGGCACGTTAGATCCTTGCTCGGGCATGTTGGATCCCTGCTAGGGTAGCGACAACGTCCTCCTCATGCCTATTCATTGGGTGCTCAAATCTCGCATTCGATTATCTCTATCTCGATTTCCTCTGCTGCATACCCATCACAACGGCATCTCCTTGCCTAAAATGACCCTATTTCATCCAAAGTCGTGAGCAACATCTACGGTCGAAGGTTAATCGAAAAGCATACTTCGTGTTCCACCCTATTCGTAATGTAAGGTGCGGGACTCATACCATGATGGCATGCTCCTGAGCGGGTATGAGGACACGGATCCTTTGATTATCCTTAACAAGCATTCTATACTATGTACGAACGATGTTATTCCTCATCCCGAACCTCCTCCGTGCGATGTCGATGTCGACATCGAAGAGGAATACTACCTGGTTAATCCTGCCAGTAGTCATATGCTTGTCTCAAAGATTAAGCCATGCATGTGTAAGTATGAATTAATTCAGACTGTGAAACTGTGAATGGTTCATTAAATTAGTTATAGTTTGTTTGATGGACCTACTACTTGGATAATCATAGTAATTCTAGAGCTAATACGTGCAACAAACCCTGACTTTTAGAAGGGATGAATTTATTAGACAAAAGGCCGATAAGGGCTCCGCCCGTTGCTACGATGATTCATGATAACTCGATGGATCGCACAGCCATCATGTCAGCGATGCATCATTCAAATTTCTACCCTATCAACTTTCAATGGTAAGATAGTGGCCTACTATGGTGGTGATGGGCGATGGAGAATTAGGATTCGATTCTGGAGAGGGAGCCTAAGAAATAGCTACCACATCCAAGGAAGGCAGCAGGCGCACAAATTACGCAATCCTGACACGGGGAGGTAGTGATAATAAAAAACAATATCGGGCTCTGAGAGTCTGGTAATTGGAATAAGTACAATCTAAATCCCTTAACGAGGATCCATTGGAGGGCAAGTCTAGTGCCAGCAGCTGTGGTAATTCTAGCTCCAATAGCGTATATTTAAGTTGTTGCAGTTAAAAAGCTCATAGTTGGACCTTGGGATGTGACTCTAGTCTGACTTTGTGAAATACTTGAGAGGTGTAGGATAAGTGAGAATGAAAGACGAAAGTGAAATACCACTACTTTTAATGTTATTTTACTTATTCTATAAATCGGAGGTGGTGCACTGCCCCTCTTTTTGGACCTAAGGCTTGCTTCGCGGGCTGATCTGGGCAGAAGATATTGTCAGGTAGGGAGTTTGGCTGGGGCGGCACATCTATTAAAAGATAGCGTAGGTGTCCTAAGATGAGCTCAACGACAACAGAAATCTCGTGTGGAACAAAAGGGTAAAAGATCATTTGATTCTGATTTTCAGTACGAGTATAAACCATGAAAGCATGGCCTAACGTTCCTTTAGACCTTTAGAATTTGAAGCTAGAGGTTTCAGAAAAGTTACCACAGGGATAACTAGCTTGTGAAAACCAAGCGTTCATAACGACATTACTTTTTTATCCTTCAATGTCAACTCTTCCTATCATTGTGAAGCATAATTAACTAAGTAGTAGATTGTTCACCCACCAATAGGGAACGTGAGCTAGGTTTAGATCGTCGTGAACCTTGAACCCTGAACCTTGAACTCATAACCCCCAAACCCCAAACCCTAAACCCTAAACCCCCCAAACCCCAAACCTTAAACCCCGAAACTCGAGTCCCTCAAACCCCGAACCCTGAACCTAAAACCCTAAACCCCAACCTTAAATATAAACCAACCATTTTGACCAATGGTCCTATAGCTAATATAGTGAAGATTATTGATGCAGACAAGAATTTTAGCTCTCCAAGTGAATGCCTTTGCATACTCTTTTAGTCAAAGAAGAAATTTAGATCATTGCCATTATCTTGTGTGGTCTTATCCATTATTGCGTCCCAAATATGCCTAATCACTTAGATCTACTTATTTAAGACATTAGAGCATGTTGAGTGCGTAGTATTAGATTTGAAAGTATGACAGAGAAAATTTTAACTTCGTTTTCATACTTAATACCATCTCGTGTTATCCAATAGGAGGGCTTTTATTTTGTAACAAACATGGTTTTTAAAGGACAACACTTTCATGTACTATTTAGAGTAGGGTACTTCTTATTGAAAACATTACACAGATTTTTCATTCTATGTAGGATATAATTGTAGCTGGGGGCCATATCTAAGTGATAGAAATGACAAAGGAAATGTTATTAAAATTTCTTCATATGAATTTGCATAACTCAACATGTTCCTTGATCGTTTGGACGTAAAAATGGTTTTTAATTCACGTCTTAACATCACACTCATCTCTCTTGGCATCCAACGTGAAATTAGTAGATTCAGTAAAATTCATGAAAGACTTTACTTGGGAAAAAAGATGCATGAATCTAATGCTTCCTAGATATCAACACACGGTTTGCAAATTAAATATTAAAAGCTGATAATTAAAAGAT
>NW_019263983.1:0-2002 GCF_002742605.1 Olea europaea var. sylvestris | reverse complement strand
TTTTTCCATATCCGGATAGCGTGTTTTAGCTGCTAGTAGTGCCTTGGTTATGTAGTAGACGAGTAGCTGCCGACCTTCTTCTTCTTGCAATAACACTGAGCTGATTGGTTCCATGGTTACAGCTAGATACAATAACAAGGACTATCTGGTCGAGGTGTTTTTTTAGTGCCTGTAAGGCCTCTTCAAATTCCTGGGTGAATGTGATGGGCTCAATTTTTCTATCACCAAGGGATTGGCCACTATTGACTATGAAGCTGGCCATTGGAGGGTCCTTGGCTTCCTTAGCGTAGTTCTTTTGGGCATTCCTTGTCTCACCACCTACATATGGCCCTTCGAATATGGTATCAATTTCTCAAATGGTTTCGTGTTCGGCATTTGATGAAGGGCTCCTTCAATGCCTACAACCTTCTTCAGGTCTAGCACGATTGTTACCTTGCCCTTAGGAGTTGTTTCTTTTGAGTCAGTTCCCATTATTTCTCCTCTATCGACCTTGTCTAAGAAGATCGTTTTCTCGATGTTCATTTCTCCTTTGGTTGGATAGGTGTCTGGCTATGTCCGAGCATCCTGTTGTACTATGACCATAGGATTGATGATAGGTGCAATACGGATGGGCTTCATTCCTATTCTAAGGTTGAGCGCCCCGTCTTATCCCTCTTCATCCTTGGGAGGGTCGTTGAGGTAATCTTCCCTAGTGTACTTCGATGCTAGGATTCACCTCTTCATAAGCTAGAGTTGGGACGGCATTGAGCATTGTTGCCGCTAGCGCCTGACTCGACTTAAGAGAGGCGGATGGTCCAGCTTGCTGGTCAGTCAAGTATGATGTTAGGCCTTTTCCTCTCTACATCTATGGAGGTAGGAGGTTTGCCCTATTATGATGATCCCTCAATTCTTCATTGATAATCTCTCGTCACATCATTTCTAACAAGACGTCATAACTAGCGGGGTTTTTGTTCAACACATCCCTCCAAAAGAAAGAATTCATGTCCAACCCTCCTCTTAAGGCGGTCAGTGCTTCTCTATCAGTGACTTGTACACAGTAGGTCATCTCATCTGTGAAGCGGGTCAGGAAGCACTTCGATGACTCCCCAGCTGTTGTCTCATATCCTGCAACCGCTGAATTGGTCCTTCACCTTTCTTGCTTGTGGCGAAATGTTTGAGAAAAGCCTTCTTAAAGTCTGGCCAACTCCGTATGTTCCTGGCCTCCAGTCTAGTGTACCACACTTCAGATGCCCTACTAAGCGATAAGTGAAAGGCCCTACACTTTATTACTGGTATGGCACCCCTAAGCCCCACGTGGGTTTTGAAGTTGTTGACGTGTTTTGCGGGGTCTCCTCTTCCATCATACTTAGATATCTTAGGCAGTGTGAAGTGGTTTAACATTGGACCATTTCTAATTTCTTGTGAAAATGGCAAGTTATCATCGTCATCGTCGAGGTCATAAGATCTCTGTGGTTCGTCAGTTTCGCTCGCTGTCGTACTTGTTATGCTCTCTTTTCTGCCTATTTCTAGGTAGGAGGTTGGCAGTTCCTCCCATAGGATCATTGGGCACTCCCAATCGAGGCCCTTCTTGCTGCCTATTCCTAGGTGTCGGAAGTTGGTCACGCCTATTATTAGACTGTCCTGGGCTTAATCTATCAAACATTGTGGGATCTTTTTCTTTCGATACAAAAAAGGGATAACTTCCCCACTTAGCCTTCCAATTATTAGTTAATTGAAACAATAAACTTTTTTAATTCTCCGTTGCCCCTAAATTTGTTCCGACTATAATTTTCTTATCTTGTTTGTCACCTTTCTTTTTCAAAGCCAATATTATTGTGCCATGCAGAATGATAGAGAAACTATCGTATTTATTAAGATTCAAAATGACTAGCTTGATCGAGTAAGTTCAAGTACGTGTAGTAGGCCTTGTAAGCACTTAATTCATTTTAGTTCTTTTAGTTAGAAATTGTCTTAGGTTCTTAAAGTGCACCATCAATTGGAGAAGTTCAAAATAATATTATCA
>NW_019263982.1:34045-34846 GCF_002742605.1 Olea europaea var. sylvestris | reverse complement strand
TTTTTTTTAACCACTAATTAAATATAAATTCTTATGTAAACAAGTACACAAAATACTAAATATCCAAATTATGCCCCACAATAAAATAGGGCCTGAATTGAGGCACCAAATGAGAAAACTAGAAAGGGAAATTTTGTCCAAAAAGGACCCAAACAACAATTTGTAATTTCTGTGGCAATGATTTCGAAAGTCGAAGTGCCCGTGGCTTTGGGTTTTTGCAAAAAAATTGGGAAGTCTTCACGATTGTGGAAGTGGTCAATGTTGTTGATATTGGCAATGAAGATGTGTGGTTGCGACGATCAGCGATAGTGGTACTGTAGAAGAAGCTGTTAAGTTTGACTAGCGCGCATCTTGAGGTGGCTAATGTGGGATAGAAGATTATGTGATGGTTTTTGGTCGAGTTAGGGTTTTCTTTGAATGAGCTTGTTTGTTTTGGATGTGGACTGCTTTGTGTTTTGGATTTAGGTCTGGTTTTGTTTGGTTGGGTAAGTTATGGTAAGGTTGAGATCAATTTGGTCTGGGTCATAAGTATGTGCTTGGATTGGGGGTTGGCATTGCTAGGCAAGTTATCTTTCTTTTCTTTCATGACAGTTCTTTGAATCCAATTTTCAGTAATAAGCATATGTTTTATTAATATTATAAGAGGTTCGGGCCATCCCAATAATACATGCCCAATAGCAAAAGTAAAATAAAAATCCAATAACTAGAAATTATACTTAAACTTCTTTTTTGAACTTTACATTTCAAAAGTCAAGTTTAAAAGTTTTAAATTCAGAAATTAGGCAATAATTTAAATTTTTA
>NW_019263982.1:31143-31330 GCF_002742605.1 Olea europaea var. sylvestris | reverse complement strand
CAAATCCAATTAGTTTACATTTAATTACATGTGTAGTCCTTGAAATTCAATTACAATTATAATCAAGTTTATAACTTTCATAGATTTAACAATTAAGTACAAAATTTTATCGTAATTACAATTAAGCTCAAAACTATTATAATTATTGTAATTAAGTTCCAAAGAACCATTAAAATCACAAAAAAAA
>NW_019263982.1:21489-22149 GCF_002742605.1 Olea europaea var. sylvestris | reverse complement strand
AAGTTCAGGAGGGAGGTTGGTTGTGGTTGGCGATGCGCCATGGGAAGCTTCTATTCAACAATTTTATATATTCAACATTAACAATATATTTGATCATTTTACTGTCTTGAATCTCTTTGTAGAATGGTTCCTCAGTGCTGTGAATGTTGGAATGTGGAAACGAAATTACTAAGAAATTAAAAATAAATAAATCTTTAATTTAATGAACAAGTTCATCTAGATGTTCAAGTACGTATTATATCAAGAATAAAGGATTTGAATTTTTACCTAAATTCGAAAGCCAATTCGAATTAATTCTGAATAACTTCAAGTTTTAATTGCAAGAACTTGATGCTCCAAAACTACAAATCTTCTATGGTATTCTCCAAAGTCAAAATTACACCGTTAGGTGGGACCTTTTTTTAATTAAATCAAGAAACTAACCTTGATCTGGACAATTGATAAAAAAGCAAGAAAAATAATTTTCTCTCTCCAAGTTTGAATATTATGGAATTATGTACTATGATTGTTGTAGGATTTCTATTCAATCCCATAGATGTCTAGGTTCCATCTACTCTCTATTTATAGAGAGAAATAATCTCAATCATTGTACAATAATACTTCCATGTTTAAATAAGAGTTCTAATTTAAATCCAAGTATTAGTTTTAATTAAAGTCCAA
>NW_019263982.1:11711-13185 GCF_002742605.1 Olea europaea var. sylvestris | reverse complement strand
TTAATGTACACGTGAAAGGTATGGCATTGGAAAGTATTCTTTCTTTCCTTTCTATTGATTAATACTTATTTCATTTTATGCAAGTTTGAGTAAATTACCATTTCATAATTATATATTTTACTGTGCCACGCTTTTTAAATTTACATGAAAATTTTGGTAGCGATTCAAGCCTTTAATTAAAATTGGGGAACTACAATTATTGTCTTTGGTAGACATTAACCTAAAAGAATCATTCTTTGTAACATATCCCTGATAATATATTTCAGTCTCTCCATCCATTTTCTGTTCATAAATGGTGCTAGGGGTATAGGGAAATTGGCAATTTTGATCCTTTCTTCATATCCTATATTGACCGTCTCGGGTAATAGTTCCAAAGTAGGTCATTCCTATAACGTGAGACTTTATACAATTGAACTTTAAGTTCCTCCTCCGGGTAGAATTCTTTTGAAATTTTCTCAATTTCAAAAGATTCTTCTAAAGAGCTATATAACCTATATCTATTTGGATTATTTAAAAGGTAGACAAAAGTTCTATCTATGAAATAGAATAATTCGAGTTTTGTCAAGATTTTGTTATCAAATCCTTTAAGTAAACTCTGGCAATAAAAAATCAGATAGCTCAAATTCATTTATTACTATTCAAACTCATAAAAAAAATACATATACCTTCGAGTCTAAACATTCTTATTCTTTAAACTCTTAGAGATAAGAGCATTTGATTGATCTTCTATTTCTCTTGATGAAATACTGGTATACAATGTTACAAATTTGTGTTTAAAAAACTTATTATATAGTTTTGGAAACAAGTATTCTACTGAATTTAAATTACTCATTCTTTCAAATTTTAACATTTTCAGGTTAGATTGGTAAACGTGGAGGGTGGCTATGCGGTGAATGGGCTGCCAATTAAAGTTTTCAGGAAATTCAGCAATAAATTTTGTTAGTGTATATTGTGTTTTTCTTTTTTCTATTAAATGTTCTAAACTTCATGACTCTATGTTTATTTAATTCAGTATATTAAGAATCAAATCAGCTAAGGGTTTAAATTTCCAATTAAATATTTTCGCTTCAAGTATGTTTTTGAAATGGTGTCGTAACAACAAAAAATTTAATTCAATAAAGTTTGGGTCGTTAAAGCACTGCTCAGCCACCATCTACGTTGACCGATCTAGTGTGAAATGTTAAAATTTGAAGGAATGAGAAATTTAAATTCAGTACGATACGTGCATCCAAAATAATATAATAGCTTTTTAAGCATAAATTTATAACATTCCATGCCATCATTTCATCAAGAACAATCGGAGATCAATCGAATGCTAGAACACATTTCTGTGCAAACAATTAAGAAAATCAGAAGGAGATCTCACATTTCATTTCATTAAGACACATAGGTCAATTAGCATTTCAAGAAATAAAATTACGTAAAAAAAATTATAATATTGCAAGGATTGATCAACTTGCACATAGTATCCCAC
>NW_019263982.1:0-2892 GCF_002742605.1 Olea europaea var. sylvestris | reverse complement strand
TCATGAACTTTTTGTAGGATAATTTATTGCTTTAAATCACCGGATCTTTCATGTTAAATCATCAAGAAATTGAAGAACTATAGCGGAAGCGTACCTGAATCAAATATGGTTAATGCAATAATGAATTACGCGGTCTTGTCTTTCAAATCTACACGCAGTCTCCTTTTTCTCGCTGTGATGGGATGCAATAGATAATGAATAAGACGTACGTGTGATTTGGGGACCATAACCATATTTATATAGCGACACCCTTTGACCTAATTCGGCCCATCATAGAATTAGGATTTGGGCCTGGTCTCTATACATTTATAAACCCACACTTTAATTGGATACATTAAAACTCAAAATCGAAGCCTTATTAGATCACTTTAATTGGGTTTAACTGAATTTGATAGCCTTTAATTTAACACACAATTATTCACACATATAAGCCCATCGATGGATTAAAAATCCTCACACTTTTCTCCCTCCATATATGACGTTTATCCATGTTAGAAAAAAATAATTAAATTTTGACATTAATTTGAGCTTTGGATTTCATAGGAAATGTCCTTGGCATTTCCTGCTTTGTATCAGGTTTATGTCGAAGAGAAGATGATGATGGTATTAGCAAAATTTAAGATTTGAGTGGTTAGTGGTGGACAAGAGTTGATGATGGTGGTGGTTTCTGCTATGTGATGATACGTCGACCTCCACTTGCCATCATCGATCACCACCACCAACATAAAGCTACTTTCCTTGTTGATGTTTTCTCTTTTAGATCTTATGCTTCTCCATTGATAATAAAAATTAGATTTTGATAATGGTTTAGGTTGTGAATTCTCATTTGTGTTGGTGGTGTTGGCATTGGTACGTAAAAATAAAATATATGATTGGTGTTTGCCAACGTGATATTGGGATTCAATCAGAGAGGAAGATGATGATGGTGGTGGTAGAATATCAAATTTGAATGGTTGGTGATGAGTAGAGTTGATGGTGGAGGTGGTGACATGCGATGAGAGGCAAGGCGTGGCAAAAATGCCACGTGTATGGCTTGGGTGGCTAACTGAACAATCAACGGAAGCGTTGACTGCTTAAGGTGTGCCTAGGTGTGCATCATCATCATCATTATTTTCAATTCTTAAAATTAAAAAGGCCTTTTTCTTCACAATCTCGTCTACCTTGTAACACAGCCAACGAATAGAGAAACAGTCGCTTGAGCAAGCCCAAAAATTCCTTTCTCCTCCAAATTCAGTATCCACTTTGGCACTTCCTACGATAAGCTGGTAACATCTCCATTTCCATCTAGAAAAGAAATCTGCCATAATGGGGAATAAAAACTGAATCCGAATTTATGCCCAGAAGAAAAGTGCTATTGTAAGTTTTGTAATAAAGTCAGTTTGTGTCTTCTGCCGCTTTGTATTTTTGTTTCTTACCGTATTATTAGGATTAATAAAGTTTTTTGTTTGATTGGGTTCAACGGTAAGTTTAAGATTGGTCATTTTCGTACTAAAGAAACAGGATAATTTGGAATACGATATTAATTGCATTTTAGCTGTTGCAGATCATAACATCAAATATATCGTGTCCCGTGCGCCGTCGATTTCTATTTCCATTTAAAATGTGTTTTTTTAAAAACTCAATCTGGGTATTGTTCAATGGTTGTAGGGGTGTCAACGGGTCGAGCCTGCTCACAAGCTGAAAATCGAGGCTCAAGCTCGGCTCAAACTTTTTTAAAACGGCCTTTTTTTTGCCAGAGCCGAGTCGAGCAAAAGCTCCACCAAAAAATTGACGCTTGACCTAAGCTTTCAGCTTGGGCCTTATTGAGCCAGCTCAGCTTAGTTATTATTATTATTTTTTTTTTTTTTATCTTCTGCCTTATGAAGGCCAGCTGCCTTATAAAGGCAGCAGCTTGCTGCCTCTTACAAAGAGGCAGGGAGCCATTGTTGCCAAAGGTAGCTCCTTTTTTTCTCAAGCCACATGGGTTGATTCCAGCTTTTTGCGGGTCAAGCCATGGATAGCCCAAACCCACGAGCCGATTGTCCATCCCTAATTGGTTGTGCTTTATTATTTGCTTCTTAATGTGCATCTATGTTTATTGTTTCGTGACATTCTTAAGTTTTAGTATATAAACCTTTGGGGAATATGAGTGTGTGATTTAACTTTGAACAATTATATATTGTTTCTATTTTTGTGATTCTTCAACATCTAAATTCAATGTTAGTCAAATAAAAAGAGATTCCAATGATGTTGGATGGGAAATTGTGATTTTGGTAGATCCTAAAAATTTTAATAATATGAAATGCATATTATGCGACAATGTTACTAAGGGAAAAATTTCTAGGCATAAAATTCATATAGCTAGAATCAAGGAAAGAGGTGTGGCATCATGTTCTAGAGCAAGTGAAGAACAAAAAGCTAAGTCTGCTAAAGCTATTCAAGGGACCAAGTCTAAAACAATAGAGAAGCTATTTTGGATCATCATATTGGATTTCGACTCCGATTATTGCTATCTATTTCAATTCTTGATTAGTAATCTAGTTCCCTTCATGCATTCTTCACAAATTGATAAAACTATGATAAATAATTTTATTTTTCAAGACAAATTAAGTTTATCCTAACCATGACTCGGATCTATTTTCAGTCCGTATTCAAATGGTTAGAATGCATTAAATTTTAGATTATCTATCTGATTGCACACGTGATAAATGTTATTCCTAACATCTATTGCACATATGTTAATTTTTCAACGTTCTAAACTTATTGTGTATGGAGCAACACTACAAGAAGCAACTAATTATTTAATTGGTAGCCAATCATTAAATAATGAAATGGGTATGCAAAATTAATCTAGAAACACAAGAATTAAACTAAAATATTAGTCTTGAACTTAAAATGAATAAACAATAGGGT
>NW_019263981.1:12001-13363 GCF_002742605.1 Olea europaea var. sylvestris | reverse complement strand
TCGTTTGGGCCTCCAAATAATTAACTTCCTTATTAATCATGCCAGGTTGAAGAAGTGCTGGACAGAAAATTAACAAAGGAAAATCGCACCAAGGGCAATTTTGTCACTTGTCGCGACGGTGTCGGAATGGCCCGAAATTTGGCAGGTTGATTGGAAACGGCCCGCAAAATTGGACTCGGGACACAAACCCGGGATCACCGGATTTTAGCCAAATTCCTTTGTTTGGGCCTCCGAATAATTAATTTCCTTATTAATTATGTCAGGTTGAAGAAGTGCTGGACAGAAAATTAACAAAGAAAATTTGCACCAGGTGCAATTTTGTCATTTGTCGAGACGGTGTTGGATTGGGCCAAAATTTGGTAGGCTGATTGGAAACGGCCTGCGAAATTGGACTCGGGACACAAACCCGGGATCACGGGATTTTAGCCAAATTCCTTCGTTTGGTCCTCTGAATAATTAATTTCATGACTAATTATTTCAGGTTGAAGAAGTGCAGGATAGAAAATTAACAAAGAAAAGCCTCACCAGGGGCAATTTTGTCATTTGTCACGACGGTGTCGGAATGGGCCGAAATTTGGCAGTTTGGTTGGAAACGGCCCGTGAAATTGGACTCGGGGCACAGACCCAAGATCAGGGGATTTTAGCCAAATACCTTCGTTTGGGCCTCCGAATAATTAATTTTCGTATTAATTATGTTAGGTTGAAGAATTGATGGACTGAAAATTAACAAAGAAAAATCGCACTAGGGGCAATTTTGTCATTTGTCGCGACGGTGTCGGAATGGGCCGAAATTTGGCAGGCTGGTTGGAAATGGCCCGCGAAATTAGACTCGAGGCACAGACCCGAAATCACGGGATTTTTGCCAAATCCTTCGTTTGGGCCTTCGAATAATTAATTTCCATATTAATTATGCCAGGTTGAAGAAGTGCTGGCCAGAAAATTAACAAAGAAAAACCACAACATGGGCAATTTTGTTATTTGTCGCGACGGTGTCGGAATGGTCCGAAATTTGGAAGGTTGATTGAAAACGGGCCTTGAAATTGGACTCGGGGCACAGACCCAGGATCACAGGATTTTACCCAAATTCCTTCAGTTGGGCCTCCGAATAATTAATTTCCTTATTAATTATGTCAGGTTGAAGAAGTCTGGACAAAAAATTAACATAGAAAAATCGCACCAGGGGCAATTTTGTCATTTGTCGCAACGGTGTCGGAATGGGCTGAAATTTGGCAGGTTGATTGGAAACGGCCCGCAAAATTGGACTCGGCACACAGACCCGAGATCGTGGGATTTTAGCTCAATTCCTTCATTTAGACCTTCGAATAATTAATTTCCGTACTAATTATGTCCGGTTGAAGTGGT
>NW_019263981.1:0-2124 GCF_002742605.1 Olea europaea var. sylvestris | reverse complement strand
GGTGTCGGAATGGTCCGAAATTTGGCAGGTTGATTGGAAACGGCCCGCGAAATTGGACTCGGGGTAAAGACCCGGGATCATGGGATTTTAGCCAATTTCCTTCGTTTGGGCTCCGAATAATTAATTTCCTTATTAGTTATGTCCGGTTGAAGAAGTGTTGGACAGAAAATCAACAAAGCAAAACCACACCAGGGGCAATTTTGTTATTTGCCACTACGGGGTCGGAGTGGGCCGAAATTTGGCCGGTTGAATGGAAACGGCCCGCGAAATTGCACTCAGGGCACATACCTAGGATCGCAGGATTTTTGCCAAATTCCTTCGTTTTGGCCTCCGAATAATTAATATCCATATTAATTATGTCAGGTTGAAGAAGTGCTGGATAGAAAATTAACAAAGAAAAATCGGATCAGGGGCAATTTTATCATTTGTCGCGACGGTGTCGAAATGGGCCGAAATTTGGCGGGTTGATTGGAAACGGCCCGCGAAATTGGACCCGGGGTAAAGACCTGGGATCATGGGATTTTAGCCAAATTCCTTCGTTTGGGCCTCCGAATAATAAATTTTCGTATTAATTATGCCAGGTTGAAGAAGTGCTGGAAAGATAACAAAGAAAAACCGCACCAGGGGCAATTTTGTCATTTGTCGCTACAGTGTCGGAATGGCCCGAAATTTCGCGGGTTGAATGGAAATGGCTCACGAATTTGGCCTCACGGTACAGACCCGGGATCACGAGATTTAAGCCAAAGTCCTTCGTTTGGGCCTCGAATAATTAATTTCCTTATTAATTATGTCAGGTTGAAGAAGTGTTGGACAGAAAATTAACAAAGCAAAACGGCACCAGAGGCAATTTTGTTATTTGTCGCGACGGTGTCAGAATGGGCAAATTTTCGTATTAATTATGCCAGGTTGAAGAAGTGCTGGAAAGAAAATTAATAAAGAAAAATCGCACCAGGGGCAATTTTGTCATTTTGTCGCTACGGTGTTGGAATGGCCCGAAATTTCACGGGTTGATTGGAAACGGCCCGTGAAATTGGACTCACGGCACAGACCTGGGATCACGGGATTTAAGCCAAATTCCTTCGTTTGGGCTCCGAATAATTAATTTTCTTATTAATTATGTCCGGTTGAAGAAGTGTTGGACAGAGAATTGACAAAGCAAAATCGCACCAAGGGCAATTTTGTTACTTGTCGCGACGGTGTCGGAATGGGCCGAAATTTGACAGGTTGAATGGAAATGACCCGCGAAATCGGACTCGGGGTACAGACCTGGGATCACGGTATTTTAGCCAAATTCCTTCGAATGGGCCTCTGTATAATTAATTTCCGTATTAATTATGTCAGGTTGAAGAAGTGCTGGACAAAAAATTAACAAAAAAAAATTAGACCTGGGGCAATTTTGTCATTTGTCGCGATGGTGTCTGAATGTGCCGAAATTTGGCAGGTCTATAGGAAACGGCTCGCGAAATTGGACTCGGGGGCACAGACCTGGGATCATGGGATTTAAGCCAAATTCCTTCGTTTAGGCCTCCAAATAATTAATTTTCGTATTAATTATGTCGAGTGTAAGAAGTGTTGGACAGAAAATTAATGAAGAAAAATAGGACCAGGGGCAATTTTGTCATTTGTCACGACGATGTCGGAATGGGCCGAAATTTGGCAGGTTGATCGGAAACGGCCCGCGAAATTGGACTCGAGGCAAAGACCCAGGATCATGGGATTTTAGCCAAATTCCTTCGTTTGGGCCTCCGAATAATAAATTTCCGTATTAATTATGCCAGGTTGAAGAAGTGTGAGAAAGAAAATTAAAAAAAGAAAAACTGCACCAGGGGCAATTTTGTCATTTGTCGCGACGGTGTCGGAATGGCCTGAAATTTGGCAGGTTGAATGGAAAAGGCCCGAGAATTTAGACTTGCGGCACGGACCCGGGATCATGGGATTTTAGACAAATTCCTTCGTTTGGGCCTCCGAATAATTAATTTTCGTATTAATTATGTCGGGTGTAAGAAGTGTTGGACAGAAAATTAACAAAGGAAAATAGGACCAGGGGCAATTTTGTCGTTTGTCGCGACGGTGTCGGAATGGGCCGAAATTTGGCAGGTTGATTGGAAACGGCCCGCGAAATTG
>NW_019263980.1:9362-13367 GCF_002742605.1 Olea europaea var. sylvestris | reverse complement strand
GATATATATATATATACAAGATTGTGAATTTAAAATTATTGTAGACAAACTCATTGTTATATATTTATAGTATAAATATAATGAGAAAGAAATAATCAAATTAGATGAAGTGCCCAAGTGGTAAGAAATGTGCATTTGTGTGGGACGTTAGGGATTCGGATCACTCCCCACGCAATTATTAAAAAGTCTTGATTGGAGTCTTGAGAGTTCTAAAAATCATTCGTGATTGCTGTACAAGTGGCTTATGATTGCTGTATCTTGTGAGTGATTGTCCACGGAGATCACAGCAGTTGTCAACAGGCAATTTCATTTCAGGACATCGTGCTGTCACGAGACTCGATAGGACGATAAGTTTTATATTTCTGTATTTCATAGTTCTGCACATTACTGCAATTGATTATTTTCTCCAACACTCACCACTGAGTAGCATTTTTATCATAGTTAAGACACATTGGTAGCAACCAAATTATAGAGTTGTTTACTTTCGTAATTTAAGTTAATCACTGAATTTTCATTTTGTTCTTTTTTGGCAATTTGTGTACTAAATGAAAATGTTGATTGGTTAACATAGATAGAGTGTGTATATTGAAAATAAATATGAATTTAAATAGAAAGAAATTCAACTTCCATAAAAAAGGTAGTTGACCGATAAAGTTCCCATCTCCAATTTTCTCAACATGGCGTAGGGATGGTCATGGGTCAAGTCAAGTCAGCTCAATCTGTAATACACTCAAGCTTGACTTGTGTTCACAAACTACGTTCAGCTTGATCCTTTGGCCAATGGACTTTATAAATCGAGTCGGGCCTTACATCTTTCTTTTAAAGAAATTAATAAAATAAGCTCAAAAGAAATTAACCTATGAATTGGCTTGGCTCAACTCGGCTCATGACTCATCTTAATATGAACTCGAGCTATTCATGCATCGAGTCGAGGCAAACTTAGTCAAGAGTTTACAAGCTTTTCAATCTTTATTTCTCCCCTAACAAGACGTGGTAATGTCATTAAAAGCAGTTACTACCCATTTTTAAATTTTTAATCACTCTTGGAACATATTTTTAGTTATAAGTGAAAAACTTTACCCAATGGAAAAAAAAAAGGCCAAATTCATCCCCAAAAATTTAAATCTCCCTCCAAAATACTTACTATGGAAACCCTAATTACACTTCATATTCAGACAATCAACGCTAACACAGTAAAAAGAATATTATTTTTTCTCAAACCATGTCAAAATCGAAACATCAAGACGATTTGGATCTCCTCCTTTCGCTTCAGGATCGCGTTTTAGAAACCCCACCTGCTTCTCCTTCCCATTCTCCAGGTACCCTTCGAACTCCCTTAAATACACACGCAAATGCTTGTTCTAATTAAATTAAGTAATTAGTCGACATTTAATTAATGGGTTTTGTCAGATTTTGTTGGAATCATGTAATTTCTATGCAAGCTTGTCAGTCTGATTTTATCACAGATCAAATTTGTGTGTATTTGTGCGCGTGTGATATATGGATTATTAAAGATTTTATTTTGTTAGGTTTTTACTTAAAATTGTAGATTTTGGGATGCTCACAGTTTATTTAGATGTTATTATAGGCGTATTGTATGCATTTGGGGAACTGAGATTTTCAATTTGTTGGATTTATTTATATCTGTGTTTACATTTCTATGTGAATTCTATAGATTTGAATGCGGGATATTCATTGGATGATGGATTGCCGAAGCGAATGGGCCAGGGGGACATGTCTGTCTTTCGGGATGCAGTTCAAGATTGCCTCGACTATGATACTGAAAGTGCCAAGAAATTTCTCAAGTCCAAGCAGGACAAGAGATCCAATGATGCTGAGGTTGAGAAATTTTCAGGTCTGCGAATTCGGTACGTTCAGCTTCAGTTTAGTAGAAAAATACTTGCTTGATGATAACATTGTAATAAGATGTCTGGTAAGCCGTTTTGGCAAAACTTGACATTATCAGTAACAAGATTTTAACTCTTATCTTATATAACACTATCCAGTCCAGTGCAATATACATTAAATTCAAAATACTATATAGTTGTATTCAATCTATAATAATTGCTAATGTAGACTCGTGTCGTAGCTAGGACAATAAACGACTCCGGTATTATTGAAGTACATACAATGTGGCTCCACAGTTCTCAAAGGCATGCGGTTTTTATTTATTCCATGAATTGATGGCTCGTAGCTTGCGTTGTTATCAAAGCATAGGAATGCTACTATGTGGCTGTCATCTTCTTTGTCCGAATCTTTCAATCTTTCATAATTATTATAGTTCTCTGCTCCCTTCAATAGAAAGTTAAAGGGCTTGATATCTTATCTTATATCACTTTGCCAAGGAATGAAGCTTTGTGTCCTCGTGCTTGCAGTACTAACAGTGCAGGGTTGATGTCTTATTTCTTTAGCTGCTTTCAGTGGGTTATAATTTAGCTAGACTTGCATTCTCGATGTATTCACTAGTCACATCTCAACTGGCACCCTGACACAGTCCTTAAAAATTATCCAAGGGAATTCATACTGTTGGTTGAACCTATTTATCCACTATTTTGGCTGTTTATTTTGTCTATTACAGGAATCTGGTGGTATCACCTGTTGAACTCAGCAACCGTTTGTCAGATATAAGATTTGTTCGGTTACCTGCTTTAAAGTACGTAAAAAGCACTTGAATAAGTACTTTCCTATATGCAATTGCATATAGTTATCGATGGCATTCCTTTTGAACCTTAGGAATTCTCTGATTGGAGATACTCTTTCTGGGTGTTGGGCCACTATTGGAGTTTTAACTGAAAAGGGAGAGCCTAGAACTAGTTCTACAGGAAAGACTTTTGCTATTTGGAAAATGGGATGTTTGGATGAAAAGACTATTTCTGTTTTCTTGTTTGGCGATGCTTATCAGAAAAATCGTGATGAGAAAGCTGGAACTGTGTTTGCTCTGTTCAATTGCAGTGTTCGCAAGGATAACTCGGTAAAATTTTTATTTTGTTGATTCATTTTCATGGGAATCCTTCAGCTCTCAACTTTTCTATACATTTTTCTTCAGGAAAATGGATTTTCGTTGAGTATTTATTCAGCAATGCACATTTTAAAGATGGGTACTTCGGTGGATTATGGTGTTTGTAAGGGGAAAAGGAAGGATGGAATGGCTTGCACCCTAGTCATCAACAAGTAATGCCATTTCCCTTGCATCTTCTACGTAGAATAAATTGTAGTAGTCCCCTTTCCATTTCACCTTCTCGTGATATTTTCCCAAATGCTGATTCAGTTATTATGAATGGGCATACATCTATCTATCTTTTGTATTATTTTACCTTATAAATTAAGAAATCTCTTTGCTCCTGCAGGCGAAAAGGAATATATTGCAGCTATCATAAACTGGTAAACTCGTATTACCCACTCTTGTCTTGCTTAAGTCACCCGAAAATTATACTTGAAAGTAATCAATTTTTTTTTTCTTAACTATGATTTTTCTTTAAGAAAAAATCGGAGCAATATTCAGTTACGAGAACAGAACTAAAAGGAGGGTAGGTAATCCTGTTCAAGCCATTAAAAATGTTTTATGGTGGTTATTTTTCCCTAGGATGATTTCTATTGATCTTCATGTTTCAGGAACTTAAGGACAGCCTTCATAGATCGTCGCAAGTCACAGGGTATATACGTCAACCCTGTGGGTGATAGAACAAACTTACCAAAATCCTCTACGGCTCCTGTGAAATTGTTGTCCGTTGAAGGATTAAGAAAGGCATTAAGGTTTGTTTGAAATATATCGATTTTGTATATGCTCTATTGTCGTATTTGCTGGAAAATAGAATTTAGACCATTTCACCATATATTTTCCCTTACAACATTAATCTTAGATAGTAGATATTTAGATCGAGCTAAATCTTTTAGAAGCCTCCAACAGCATCTTACAAAGACCCAATTTTTATATTCTGGTTCTACAGAGGTATAACTTCTCTTTTCTACTTAAGTAGCAATGTTATGTAAATTATCTTACTACGT
>NW_019263980.1:0-2711 GCF_002742605.1 Olea europaea var. sylvestris | reverse complement strand
GCAGCAAAACTTTTACTACAATAATTTATCATTTTACCCCCAATTAAAAATCAAATTTGTAAAGGAAGTCAAATCCCCTTTCTTTCCAATTGCATTACACAGAAATTGAAAGAAAAAATCTCAAAAATGCCTTTAAATTTGATGCAGTAAGTGTTAAAAAACTTATTACTTTAGACTATTAAATTAAATAAACTAAAAAATTTTAAAAGTAACATTTTAATCAATGTATTGGTGACGTATTGTGTCGGAACTTTTTTTGTAAAATCGTGTGCTGACGTGTCTGACACGTAACATCTCGGATGCTCGTGTCCGTGTTCATGCTTCTTAGGACGCCTTTTACTTCTTTCGGGTAACAGTTATGAAGTTTGGAAGAATCAATTTTTGTAACATGTGTGCACTTTTTCTGTTATTAAAATTTGAAAAATGTATAAGAAAAGTTATTTATTAACTTTTTTGCTCTGTTTATGTATTTGTGCAAGCATTGTGAGAACAAGTGGCACAATCAACAAAAATAGACCTTTGATAAATTTTCAAATGGGTTTTCATGGAACTACTCAGAGTTATCAAATGGGTCCTTGAGAATTGAGAAATGCATGGAGTGTTGTGTTTTCACAAATTTTGCTGTCTTCATACTTCTGTATTCGAGTCCTTGAGGATTCCAAAGGTGCCTTGTTTAAGGTGGATGTTATCTTCTTTTCCTTTACTTTAGGAACATTTGTATCCCTGGTTAACCTTTCTTTTGGTTATGCCGGGATGAGACTGGGTTCTTATCGGGAAGGAAGACTGTTTATTGCAGATTTTATGTGAGTATGAGGGTCTGTATATTACTTGGTTCAGGCATGTGCATAGATCTAGGTGCATGACTTGGTTGTCAAATTTAGGAGCCAAGATTATGGCAAAAAGAATGCTTGACTCTAGATACAGGCACATGGTACAGTGTTCATGAAGTCAGTAAGCTAATACAAGAAATTCTGAAGATGTTCCAGGTAGAGGTCACTATAGGAAAAAATATAAGAGTATGCTTTTTCACAAAATGTCGCACATTATAACTAAAAATGACAGAAAGGAGGCTTGTAATTCTTGAGATATGTATTATATGTCGGAGAGTTTTGTTCATTTCCAAATGGACGGACACGTTTCCTGCCGAACATGGGTCTGAATTGGTAACCAAAGAGTTAATAATTGAAGTTGCTTTATGAATATGCATTTTGCATTTTAGAAGTAAATCAATAAAGCCCAGAACTAAATTACTGTTTTACCTCTAACCCTGTTGATTAAAAAAGGTTAACAAAATAGGTGCTTGGAGTTTTATTCATTAATTGTGGAAGTATTCTAATTGCTGTAACATGAACAGGATTATGTGCCAACCGTTTTTGATAATTTTAGTGCTAATGTGATTGTGGACGGGAGCACTGTTAATCTAGGCCTATGGGATACTGCAGGTAAGTTGTTTTTAGTTGACATGTTTTCTTATTCATCTTTACACCATTGTACAGTAGCTTAGGCACTTGTCTTGTTGAGCAGGTCAGGAGGATTATAATAGATTAAGACCCTTGAGCTATCGTGGGGCTGATGTCTTTATTCTTGCGTTTTCTCTCATTAGCAAGGCCAGCTATGAGAACATCTCCAAAAAGGTAAGAGTGGCTTTACCACTTTCGTATGAATATTGCTGTTTCGTGCGTTCCGCTCCTCTGCAACAAGAAGAGAAAAGGCTCAGATAGCATAATGCTTATGTTTTTTTGGTACGTTTATCTTTTGATGTTCAGTGGATTCCTGAATTGAGGCATTACGCACCTGGAGTTCCAGTAATTCTTGTTGGAACAAAGCTTGGTCAGGATTTCCTCCTTCCCATTCTCTTGTTATGCTGTTATAATAATTTGCTGCTCTGTTCTTTTATATGAGAAATAGTGGTAATCTAAAATATGCAAACAACTAGAAATAGTTCTTAGTTTTCCTTCTTGGAGTTGTAAGTGCATTAGGTACTAAGTAGTAAGTATCTTCACGACTTTGTCCAATTATTCTTTTCTTTTATGGAATTTCGTCACCTTGAACATCATGTGAACTTGCTATTTATTTTATAAAATTTGCTATAGTTCTCCTTATAATCTGGCATCTTTAATGTAGAAATACAGACCTTATAATTACGTTCAATTTTTTCCTCAGTTGCTATATATTGCACAAATTGTCTGGATAGGTTGTCCCTAGCTTTGGAAGTATTATTATAATTTTTTGCTCATTATTTCCTTTTCTTTTTCCTCCATTCCCCGTCATCCTCATTTGTGTGAGGTTTTTCGGGTCCAGTGCATTTAACTAACTGTGGCTTCGCTTCCATGTAGACCTTCGGGATGATAAACAGTTCTTTTTCGACCACCCTGGAGCTGTGCCAATCACAACTGCTCAGGTATAGGCTACATCTTATTAATTGTCTTTAATCTTAATATGACAAGTTTGCCCTTGCCCGGGTTTTGATTTTAAGTTTCACGCCCTCTAGGCAACTCATTTCTCTTATTTTGCTTGAAGGGTGAGGAGCTTAGGAAGTTGATTGGAGCTGCTGCCTATATTGAATGCAGTGCAAAAACACAGCAGGTTAATTTGGTTTAATGGAACATTTCTTTCGGTCTAAATTGGGAAGTTTCTTCTTTTTCGACATATCTTTTACGGGTTGTTTGACAGTTTTTAATAGAAAATTTAGCAGATTTTGATAAAAGTTG
>NW_019263979.1:11643-13369 GCF_002742605.1 Olea europaea var. sylvestris | reverse complement strand
ATAGGATTAGGTCCTTAAGTTGTGAAGAAATACAAATACTAATTTTCTACCTAATTTAAACACTGAACGTTTTCAATGTACCACATTATTGATCGGAACTCAAGAGTCTGAGTACTGTTCATAATGTTCAATGCACAGATTTTAGTCACTCAAACTTCATTAAAATGGAAGTTAAAAGTTAGTCTTGTCCACCTTTCTTGAATTGAATTCGGATGATCAATTACCTTTGTCAATTAAATTCTTCTTTTACTACGGTACTATGATCGTGTAAATTCCCAATTCGACAATTTTTACATAGTTAAAAAAGCCAATGACGCAGTGCAAGTGTCAAAAGTATAGAACATTACCTCTTTTAGGGCTCGACTTGCATTAACCAACAAATAATTAGAAATAAAATTAAATAAATCGACTCCTCATTTTTCTTCACAATCTCCCAATTTGGTGTTTCTTATTTACTTAACTCTATAAAATACAATCTCATGCAACACTTGAGGAATATTAATATAAATATATGTTGAAAAACAATTAATAAATAAAACACACAAAAAATGGATAGGGAATCTGATGCAATACAAAAAGAATTAGATTTCCTAAAAAGTGAGACCAGGATCGAAGAAAGAAATTACTCAAAGTGTCCGTTTTTTTAATGAGGGATGCTGGGCGTACAAATTCTGATTTCACAGAATCCATACAGATCACTCACAACAGGGGGTGGGGTAGATTTTTTTGGCACTTTTTTATTCATATGGAACCCAAATTCATGTGAGATTCTGTATACTTTCTGTGAAATAAATTTTGTACATATGGAAAAACTCTTTTTTAATATTTTGTCTATTTTGAGTGAAAATTGACCAATGAACAAAGCTCTTGATATTACACGTAAATAAAAAACTTTTCCACCACTCATTTTTCAAAAAAACACTATTCATCTCATTATAATCTACAAATAATGGAACTCAAATGGCCCCTTAGTCACAGTGTGTGTGCAATCATGAAACAGGGCAGCATGTAGCAAAGAGTCAAACATAATACTACTTTTCTTCATTTTCGAAATCAAGATAGTCAAAGATTATATAAACACGCAAACAAACCACCAAAATTTGTACTCAATTCAAACGTGTAATGCATGTGACATATGTATTCAAATGAAAATTTTACTTTCCAATAATACATTTCACATTTCCACAATGTATCAGTAGTTGGGCTAATTATATTATAGCATCGAGGAGAGAAAATAATGCAAAGAAATGAAAAATAAAGTGTCAATTGTCTTGTCCAAACACGAACTTACTACAATATATACCCAAAAAAATAATAACTTTTCCCTCACTGGTGGTTTCTGTATCAGATGGAGTTGGAGTAATAATTTGTGCAAACATGTAGCCTAATTACAATGAAAAGCACCCAGCGACCCTTTTTCTTGATTCTGGTCTGGTAATCTATTCTCCTCCGATTTAGGTTCTAGATCCTACCCTTTCCCTGTGCTCTTTCAATGCTTTGCTTTGGGCACCGGGCACGGCGAGAGGAGGCTGCTCCACTAGCCCCCCTGGTGTACGAAAGCAGCGAAGGAAGAGGAGCCCAACCGTCACTTGCGAAGCGAACAAAGCTTAGCGCTCAAACAAGTCCTCTGATCCTGAGGTGAGGGTGCGATGCCTATCGAAATCACAAAAGATGCAAAACCGGATCCGCGTCAAGTGAAAAGTGTCTTGCATTGGCCGATTCCGTT
>NW_019263979.1:0-4451 GCF_002742605.1 Olea europaea var. sylvestris | reverse complement strand
ATATATATATATATATATATATATATCGAATTACAACAATCAAAAAACTGCTAGAGACGAAAAGACACCATTGGAATCAAGTGGTGGCATGCATCACGAAGCAGTTAAGTGGTGTAGAGACGGAAATTCTTCAAGGTTGCTTCTTGCCTCGTTAGATTCGTGTGTTGATCCATGACACTAGACTTATATTTTTATCTTTGATTTAATTTTCGATGTCCAATTGACATTCTTTCAATAATTCTCTAACACCTACAACGACCCAACCTATAGAATGTGGGCGTGGTCTAAAATATATAAAAATTTAACGGATTAAATTTGACCAAAATTTACGACAATGATTTGAAATATTCAAACGTAAATCGAATAGGTTCCTAGACAATCTCTTCACTATATTTTTTTTTCCCTCGAATAGGAGACAAAATGATTACCAAAAACGAGACAAGGGGTGACATGAAAGCTTCTAGATGTTTCTCCAGAAATGTTCAATTTTTTTACATCTGGGTCATGTCCTTTTAGGGAGTCATGGTACATAGGAACCATGTACACGCCACACATGTAAGAGGATAGGTGATTTTTATTTTATTTTTTAAATAATTACCCACTCACCTCGTACGTGTCTAGTCTGTACAGACCCTGTGAAATAGGACCGGTGCATAGAACTTTCCTGAATCAAGATTCTAGTTTAATTGGTAAATTCGTGGACATTGACATAGAGATTTAATGAAATTGAGAAATCTAATCTTGTTATAATAATAAAATATTTATTTAAATTTGATTTCCATAGTGTACCTAAACTTTCCATAGGATTAGGTCCTTAAGTTGTGAAGAAATACAAATACTAATTTTCTACCTAATTTAAACACTGAACGTTTTCAATGTACCACATTATTGATCGGAACTCAAGAGTCTGAGTACTGTTCATAATGTTCAATGCACAGATTTTAGTCACTCAAACTTCATTAAAATGGAAGTTAAAAGTTAGTCTTAGTCCACCTTTCTTGAATAGAATTCGGATCATCAAATACCTTTGTCAATTAAATTCTTCTTTTACTACGGTACTATGATCGTGTAAATTCCCAATTCGACAATTTTTACATAGTTAAAAAAGCCAATGACGCAGTGCAAGTGTCAAAAGTATAGAACATTACCTCTTTTAGGGCTCGACTTGCATTAACCAACAAATAATTAGAAATAAATTAAATAAATCGACTCCTCATTTTTCTTCACAATCTCCCAATTTGGTGTTTCTTATTTACTTAACTCTATAAAATACAATCTCATGCAACACTTGAGGAATATTAATATAAATATATGTTGAAAAACAATTAATAAATAAAACACACAAAAAATGGATAGGGAATCTGATGCAATACAAAAAGAATTAGATTTCCTAAAAAGTGAGACCAGGATCGAAGAAAGAAATTACTCAAAGTGTCCGTTTTTTTAATGAGGGATGCTGGGCGTACAAATTCTGATTTCACAGAATCCATACAGATCACTCACAACAGGGGGTGGGGTAGATTTTTTTGGCACTTTTTTATTCATATGGAACCCAAATTCATGTGAGATTCTGTATACTTTCTGTGAAATAAATTTTGTACATATGGAAAAACTCTTTTTTAATATTTTGTCTATTTTGAGTGAAAATTGACCAATGAACAAAGCTCTTGATATTACACGTAAATAAAAAACTTTTCCACCACTCATTTTTCAAAAAAACACTATTCATCTCATTATAATCTACAAATAATGGAACTCAAATGGCCCCTTAGTCACAGTGTGTGTGCAATCATGAAACAGGGCAGCATGTAGCAAAGAGTCAAACATAATACTACTTTTCTTCATTTTCGAAATCAAGATAGTCAAAGATTATATAAACACGCAAACAAACCACCAAAATTTGTACTCAATTCAAACGTGTAATGCATGTGACATATGTATTCAAATGAAAATTTTACTTTCCAATAATACATTTCACATTTCCACAATGTATCAGTAGTTGGGCTAATTATATTATAGCATCGAGGAGAGAAAATAATGCAAAGAAATGAAAAATAAAGTGTCAATTGTCTTGTCCAAACACGAACTTACTACAATATATACCCAAAAAAATATAACTTTTCCCTTACTGGTGGTTTCTGTATCAGATGGAGTTGGAGTAATAATTTGTGCAAACATGTAGCCTAATTACAATGAAATAAAGAATCAAAAAATAAGAATGAAATGACCTGTAGGTAGTGGAGTTTGAGCCTGAAAACTCATTTTGTTAGGGTCTCTACTTAACTTTGAACTGCTGCTACTCCATTTTTTCTCCTTTTTCTCTTTATTTTGTTGGGGAGGAGAGAAGTCCTTTTGATAAACACAACACTTACAAAGGCTCTAACCTAGCATAAGTAAAATCGAAAAACAACTGAAAGCTATCTTAATAGACCAACAAATCGACCACATATAAGGAAGCACGTACAAACAAAACAAAACAATAACAAGATTCAAGATAGTCTAATAATTAGGGAATTGGTGGCTCTCCAATGATCAATATAAAAGTAGGTTAAATTATTGGAGGGGATTTGTGCGAAAAGCAGTAACAAAATTTTACTATGAATGGACTTCTCAATGTGGTTCATGATCAGGTCTGATCAATAGTATCAACATGTACATTTTTTGTTGATTAGCTTCCTCAATTTCTTTACATTAATACTTTTGGTTTTTAACTAATAAAAGACAGCACGATAGTTTATTTGCACTACTTTTGAATCCATTTCAATAGAAGGAAGAGAATTCTGTTTGATTGTTCAATCAGTGTCATGCTAAGCGATTAATTTAAATATATCAAATCAATAAGTTGGTGCCCTTTTTCAAATAATGAAATGTCAACACTAATTAAAGATGACTTCAAATAACAAAATTACCCTACCTGCTGCTATTGTATGAGCAAACAATGTAATAAAATGATAAGTGAGTACATCAGCGTAGGTTAACTGGTAAAGTCATGATATAATTATAATTAAGAAGGCTTGGAAATTAGAAAAACTTAAGAGTTTTCACCCCAAACAATGCATGGATGTTATAATTTTCAGAGTGGAAGAAAGTTCTGTGCTAAAAATATTGTGTATGATGATGTTATCTAAAGAACTGATTTCAACCATCCTTGCCTTTACAAAGTTTTTCTCCATCATTTTTCCAAAATCGACTACATAAAATAAAATGATTATTCAAACTCCATAATGAGAAAGAGTCAAATCCAAAGCAACAAGGTTGAAGCCGCAAGAGTAGTACTAATGTGTGTTTACTTCAATGAAGTAGACTAAGCATAACACAATCAACAGAATGTTATTATGTGTTTACCAATGAGTGATGAAGAGGAACGCGTTGATGTTCTTGAGCTAAACTAGAGAAATGTCAGATTAAAAACTGAAAAATATAGATTTTGCATAAAGAATGCCTATAGAATTTCAAGAATCATCTTCAGTCCAATTTATGATGATCAAGAAATGAAAATACATTTTTACATCCACAGAAAATATAATTATTGTCAACAGTAACATTTAAATCATTCAAAGGAGATACGAAGTATGACAAAATCATTATACTAATGAGCGATGATAAATGTGAGCTTCAGACTTCATTTTGCGATAAATTGCTAAGAAAAAATATAAAACAAATTTTGTAGCCAACAATTGAAAAAAAAAATATAAAACAAATTTTGTATTAAAAAAAAAAAAAAAAAAAAAAAAATCATAGTTCATGATACTGTCGCATTCGGAACTAAAATCAGAAATCGAGAAAAATATTCGGATTGAATGACCTATGTTTTTCATATAGATTTCCACTTTGAAGAACTAATTAATTTGGAGGGCAAAGACACTAAGTGGTAATCTTTAATTTGAATGGATTTGAAATCAATTCTCGGATGTAGTGTTCAAGAAAGAACCAGAATAGGAAATGAAAAGTTAAGAAAATAAACACTAATTCACAGGTGTAGAAGACTTTTATGATTACTTACAAAATCAACTCTTTGATAATAGCTCGTCTAATAGATCAGATCCCAAGTCCTCAAACACCAAAACATTTTCTTCTTCTTTACTTTTTTGTTTCTTTTTCCCTTTGTGTTTCGACGAACCCCTAGTCCTGTGTGTCTCTTTTATGGCTACAGCTGGTGATGAACCATCCTTGCACCTGTAATTCATGTTTTTAAGGGATTCTTTTACTTTCTCTGTTGGGAAATTTATGGGTGCTGAAGCTCCGCGCATCACAAATGCAGCTTGGTCATAAGCCAAAGCAGCTTTTTCTGCACTGTCAAATGTTCCAAGCCAAACCCTTGTTCCATTCCTTGTGGAATCCCTTATCTCAGCAGCGTACTTTCCCCATGGCCGTTTTCTCACACCGATATAACGCTTTTCTTTAATAGCCTCAATAGGAAATTCTTCGATTTCCTCTTCATTATTCAAATC
>NW_019263978.1:0-13376 GCF_002742605.1 Olea europaea var. sylvestris | reverse complement strand
CTAAAATTTAACAGGTTGATCGGAAACAAAAATCGCGCAAAGGGTAATTTAGTCATTTTTCGCGACGGTGTCGGAACGGGCTAAAATTTGACAGGTTGATCGGAAACAAAAACCACGCCAGGGTCAATTTCGTCATTTTTCGCGACGATGTTGGAATGTTCTCAAATTTGACAGGTTGATCGGAATCAAAAATCGCTCCGGGGGCAATTTTGTCATTTTTCACGACGGTGCTGAAATGGGCTCAAATTTGACCGGTTTATCGGAAACAAAAATCGCACCGGGGGCAATTTCGACATTCTTCGCGACGGTGTCGAAATGGGCTAAAATTTGACCGGTTTATCGGAAACAAAAATCGCGCCGGGGGCAATTTCGTCTTTCTTCGCGACGGTGTCGGAGTGGCTAAAATTTGACAGGTTGATCGGAAACAAAAATCGAGCCAGGGGCTATTTCGTCATTTTTCGCGACGGTGCCGGAATGGCCTAAAATTTAACAGGTTGATCGTTAAAAAAAATCGTGCCTGGGGTAATTTAGTCATTTTTCACGACGGCGTCGGAATAGGCTCAAATTTGACAGGTTGATCGGAAACAAAAATCGCGCAAGGGGCAATTTCGTCATTTTTCGCGACGGTGTCGGAATGGGCTCAAATTTGATGGGTTGATCGGAAAACAAAAATCGCGCCGGGGGCAATTTCGTTATTTTTCGCGACTGTGTCGGAGGGGGATAAAATTTGACAGGTTGATCGGAAACAAAAATCGCGCGGAGGACAATTTCGTCATTTTTCGCGACGGTGTCGGAATGGGCTCAAATTTGACTGGTTGGTCGGAAACAAAAATCGCGCCGGGAGCAATTTCGTCATCTTTCGCGACGGTGTCGGAGCGGGCTAAAATTTGACAGGTTGATTGGAAACAAAAATCGCGCCAGGGTCAATTTCGTCATTTTTCGCGACGGTGTTGGAATGGGCTCAAATTTGACTGGTTGATCGTAAACAAAAATCGCGCCGGAGGCAATTTCGTCATTTTTCACGACGGTGTCGGAATGGGCTTAAGTTTGACAGGTTGATCGGAAACAAAAATCGTGCCGGGGGCAGTTTCGTTATTATTCGCGACTGTATCGGAGTGGGCTAAAATTTGACAGGTTGATCGGAAACAAAAATCGCGCCTAGAGCAATTTTGTCATTTTTCGCGACGGTGTCAGAATGGGCTAAAATTTGAAAGGTTGATCAGAAACAAAAATCGCGCCAGGGGCTATTTCGTCATTTTTAGCAACGGTGCCGGAATGGGCTCAAATTGGACTGGTTGATCGGAAACAAAAATCACGCTGGGGACAATTTCGTCATTCTTCGCGACGGTGTCGAAATGGGCTAAAATTTGACCGGTTTATCGTAAGCAAAAATCGTGCCGTGGGCAATTTCGTTATTATTCGCGACGGTGTGGGAATGGGCTAAAATTTGACAGGTTGATCGGAAACAAAAATTGCGCCGGAGGCAATTTCGTCATTTTTCGCGACGGTGTTGAAATGGGCTAAAATTTGACCGGTTTATCGGAAACAAAAATCGGGCCGAGGGCAATTTCGTCATTCTTCGCGACGGTGTCGGAGTGGGCTAAAATTTGACAGGTTGATCGGAAAAAAAAATCGCGCCAGGGGCTATTTCGTCATTTTTCGCGACGGTGCCGGAATGGCCTAAAATTTGACAGGTTGATCATAAACAAAAATTGTTCCAGGGGCAATTTAGTCATTTTTCGCTACGGTGTCGGAATGGGCTAAAATTTGACAGGTTGATCGGAAACAAAAATCGCGCCGGAGGCAATTTCGTCATTTTTCGCGACGGTGTCGGAATGGGCTCAAATTTGACAGGTTGATCGGAAACAAAAATCGCGCCGGGGGCAATTTCGTTATTTTTCGCGACTCTGTCGGAGTGGGCTAAAATTTGACAGATTGATCGGACACAAAAATCGTGCTGGGGGCAATTTCGTCATTCTTCGCGACGGTGTCGAAATGGGCCAAAATTTGACCGGTTTATCGGAAGCAAAAATCTCGCCGGATGCAATTTCGTAATTATTCGCGACGGTGTCGGAATGGGCTAAAATTTGACAAGTTGATCGGAAAGAAAAATTGCGCCGGAGGCAATTTCGTCGTTTTTCGCGACGGTGTCGGAATGGGCTCAAATTTGACAGGTTGATCAGAAACAAAAATCGCGCCGGGGGCAATTTCGTCATTCTTCGCGACGGTGTCGAAATGGGCTAAAAGTTGACCAGTTTATCGGAAACAAAAATCGCGCTGGGGGCAATTTCGTCATTTTTCGCGACGTTGTCGGAGTGGGCTAAAATTTGACAGGTTGATCGGAAACAAAAATCGCGTCGGAGGCAATTTCGTCATTTTTCGCGACGGTGTCGGGGTGGGCTCAAATTTGACAGGTTGATCAGAAATGAAAATCGCGCCAGGAGCAATTTAGTCATTTTTCGCGACGGTGTCGGAATGTGCTAAAATTTGACAGGTTGATCGGAAACAAAAATCGTGCAAGGGGCAATTTCGTCATTTTTCGCGACGGTGTCGGAAGGGGCTCAAATTTGACTGGTTGATCGGAAAACAAAAATCGCGCCGGGGGCAATTTCGTTATTTTTCGCGACTGTGTCGGAGTGGGCTAAAATTTGACAGGTTGATCGGAAACAAAAATCGCGCCGGGGGCAATTTCGTCATTTTTCGCGACGGTGTCGGGGTGGGCTCAAATTTGACAGGTTGATCAGAAATGAAAAACGCGCCAGGGGCAATTTAGGCATTTTTCGCGACGGTGTCGGAATGGGCTCAAATTTGACAGGTTGATCGGAAACAAAAATCGCGCCGGGGGCAATTTCGTCATCTTTCGCGACGGTGTCCGAGTGGGCTAAAATTTGACAGGTTGATTGGAAACAAAAATCGCGCCAGGGTCAATTTCGTCATTTTTCACGACGGTGTTGGAATGAGCTCAAATTTGACTGGTTGATCGTAAACAAAAATCGCGCCGGAGGCAACTTCGTCATTTTCGCGACGGTGTCGGAATGGGCTCAAGTTTGACAGGTTGATCGGAAACAAAAATCGTGCCGGGGGCAGTTTCGTTATTTTTCGCGACTGTATCGGAGTGGGCTAAAATTTGACAGGTTGATCGGAAACAAAAATCGCGTCGGAGGCAATGTCGTCATTTTTCGCGACGGTGTCGGAATGGGCTCAAATTTGACAGGTTGATCGGAAACAAAAATCGCGCCGGGGGCAATTTCGTCATTCTTCGCGACGGTGTCGGAATGGGATAAAATTTGACAAGTTGATCGGAATCAAAAATCTTGCCTAGAGCAATTTCGTCATTTTTCGCGACGGTGTCGGACTGGGTTAAAATTTGACAGGTTGATCGGAAACAAAAATCGCGCCAGGGGCTATCTCGTCATTTTTCGCGACGTTGCCAGAATGGGCTAAAATTTAACAGGTTGATCGGAAACAAAAATCGCGCAAAGGGTAATTTAGTCATTTTTCGCGACGGTGTCGGAATGGGCTAAAATTTGACAGGTTGATCGGAAAAAAAATCGCACCAGGGTCAATTTTTTCATTTTTCGCGGCGGTGTTGGAATGGGCTCAAATTTGACTGGTTGATCGGAAACAAAAATCGCTCCGGGGGCAATTTTGTCATTCTTCGCGACGGTGTCGAAATGGGCTAAAATTTGACCGGTTTATCGGAAACAAAAATCGCGCCGGGGGCAATTTCTTCATTTTTCGCGACAGTGTCGGAGTGGGCTAAAATTTGACAGGTTGATCGGAAACAAAAATAGCGCCTAGAGCAATTTCGTCATTTTTCGCGACGGTGTCGGACTGGGCTAAAATTTTAGCGGGTTGATCGGAAACAAAAATCGCGCCAGGGTCTATTTCGTCATTTTTCGCGACGGTGCCAGAATGGGCTAAAATTTAGCAGGTTTGTCGAAAACAAAAATCGCGCCAGGGGCAATTTCGTCATTTTTCGCGACGGTGTCGGAATGGGCACAAATTTGACAGGTTGATCGGAAGCAAAAATCGCGCCGGCGGCAATTTCGTCATTTTTCGCGACGGTGTCGAAATGGGCTAAAATTTGACAGGTTGATCGGAAACAACGCGCCTAGAGCAATTTTGTCATTTTTCGCGACGGTGTCGGACTGGGCTAAAATTTGTGCGGTTGATCGGAAACAAAAATCGCGCCAGGGGCCATTTCGTCATTTTTCGTGACGGTGCCGGAATGGGCTGAAATTTAACAGGTTGATCGGAAACAAAAATCGCGCCAGGGGCAATTTAGTCATTTTTCGCGACGGTGTCGGAATGGGCTAAAATTTGACAGGTTGATCGGAAAAAAAAATCGCGCCAGGGTCAATTTTGTCATTTTCCGCGACGGTGTTGGAATGGTATCAAATTTGACTGGTTGATCGGAAACAAAAATCGCGCCGGAGGCAATGTCTTCATTTTTCGCGACGGTGTCGGAATGGGTTCAAATTTGACAGGTTGATCGGAAACAAAAATCGCGCCGGGGGCAATTTCGTCATTCTTCGCGACGGTGTCGAAATGGGCTAAAATTTGACAGGTTGATCGGAAACAAAAATCGCGCCGGGGGCAATTTCGTCATTCTTCGCGACGGTGTCGAAATGGGCTAAAATTTGACCAGTTTGTCGGAAACAAATCGCGCCGGAGGCAATTTCGTCATTTTTCGCGATCGTGTCGGAGTGGGCTAAAATTTGACAGGTTGATCGGAAACAAAAATCGTGCCCAGAGCAATTTCGTCATTTTTCGCGACGATGTCGGAATGGGCTAAAATTTGATAGGTTGATCGGAAACGAAAATCGCGCCAGGAGTAATTTAGTCATTTTTCGCGACGGTGTCGGAATGGGCTAAAATTTGACAGGTTGATCGGAAAAAAATCGCACCAGGGTCAATTTTTTCATTTTTCGCGGCGGTGTTGGAATGGGCTCAAATTTGACTGGTTGATCGGAAACAAAAATCGCTCCGGGGGCAATTTTGTCATTCTTCGCGACGGTGTCGAAATGGGCTAAAATTTGACCGGTTTATCGGAAACAAAAATCGCGCCGGGGGCAATTTCTTCATTTTTCGCGACAGTGTCGGAGTGGGCTAAAATTTGACAGGTTAATCGGAAACAAAAATAGCGCCTAGAGCAATTTCGTCATTTTTCGCGACGGTGTCGGACTGGGCTAAAATTTTAGTGGTTGATCGGAAACAAAAATCGCGCCAGGGGCTATTTCGTCATTTTTCGCGACGGTGCCAGAATGGGCTAAAATTTAGCAGGTTTGTCGGAAACAAAAATCGCGCCAGGGGCAATTTCGTCATTTTTCGCGACGGTGTCGGACTGGGCTAAAATTTGTGCGGTTGATCGGAAACAAAAATCGCGCCAGGGGCAATTTCGTCATTTTTCGCGACGGTGTCGGACTGGGCTAAAATTTGTGCGGTTGATCGGAAACAAAAATCGCGCCAGGGGCAATTTCGTCATTTTTCGCGACGGTGTCGGACTGGGCTAAAATTTGTGCGGTTGATCGGAAACAAAAATCGCGCCAGGGGCTATTTCGTCATTTTTCGTGACGGTACCGGAATGGGCTGAAATTTAACAGGTTGATCGGAAACAAAAATCGCGCCAGGGGCAATTTAGTCATTTTTCGCGACGGTGTCGGAATGGGCTAAAATTTGACAGGTTGATCGGAAATAAAAATCGCGCCAGGGTCAATTTTGTCATTTTTCGCGACGGTGCTGGAATGGTATCAAATTTGACTGGTTGATCGGAAACAAAAATCGCGCCGGGGGCAATTTCGTCATTATCCGTGACGGTGTCGAAATGGGCTAAAATTAGACAGGTTTATCGGAAACAAAAATCGCGCCGGGGGAAATTTGGTCATTTTTCGCGACGGTGTCGGAATGGGCTAAAATTTGACAAGTTGATCGGAAAAAAAAATCGCGCCGGAGGCAATTTGGTCATTTTTCGCGACGGTGTCAGAATGGGCTCAAATTTGAGAGGTTGATCGGAAACAAAAATCGCGCCGGGGGCAATTTCGTTATTTTTCGCGACTGTGTCGGAGCGGGCTAAAATTTGACAGATTGATCGGAAACAAAAATCGTGCCAAGAGCAATTTTGTCATTTTTCTCGACGGTGTCGGACTGGGCTAAGATTTGACAGGTTGATCAGAAACAAAAAGCACGCCAGGGGCAATTTCGTCATTTTTCGCGACGGTACCGAAATGGGCTAAAATTTAACAGGTTGATCGGAAACAAAAATCGTGCCAAGGGTAATTTAGTCATTTTTCGCGACGGTGTCGAAACGGGCTAAAATTTGACAGGTTGATCGGAAACAAAAACCACGCCAGGGTCAATTTCGTCATTTTTCGCGAGGGTGTTGGAATGGGCTCAAATTTGATTGGTTGATCGGAAACAAAAATCGTGCCGGGGGCAATTTCGTCATTTTTCACGACGGTGTTGAAATGGGCTAAAATTTGACCGGTTTATCGGAAACAAAAATCGCACCGAGGGCAATTTCGTTATTTTTCGCGACTGTGTCGGAGTGGACTAAAATTTGACAAATTGATCGGAAACAAAAATCGTGCCTAGAGCAATTTTGTCATTTTTCGCGACGGTGTCGGACTGGACTAAAATTTGGCAGGTTGATCAGAAACAAAAATCACGCCAGGGGATATTTCGTCATCTTTCGCGACGGTGTCGGAGTGGGCTAAAATTTGACAGGTTGATCGGAAACAAAAATCGCGCCTAGAACAATTTCGTCATTTTTCGCGACGGTGTAGGAATGGGCTAAAATTTGTACGGTTGATCGAAAACAAAAATCGCGCCAGGGGCTATTTCGTCATTTTTCACGACGGTGCCGGAATGGGCTGAAATTTAACAGGTTGATCGGAAACAAAAATCGCGGCAAGGGTAATTTAGTCATTTTTCGCGACGGTGTCAAAACGGGCTAAAATTTGACAGGTTGATCGGAAACATAAACCACGCCAGGGTCAATTTCGTCATTTTTCGCGACGGTGTTGGAATGGGATCAAATTTGACTGGTTGATCGGAAACAAAAATCGCGCCAGGGATAATTTCATCATTTTTCACGACGGTGTGGAAATGGGCTAAAATTTGACCGGTTTATCGGAAACAAAAATCGCGCCGGGGGCAATTTCGTCATTCTTCGCGACGGTGTCGAAATGGGCTAAAATTTGACCAGTTTATCGGAAACAAAAATCGGGCCGAGGGCCATTTCGTCATTCTTCGCGACGGTGTCGGAGTGGGCTAAAATTTGACAGGTTGATCGGAAAAAAAAATCGCGCCAGGGGCTATTTCGTCATTTTTCGCGACGTTGCCGGAATGGCCTAAAATTTAACAGGTTGATCGTAAACAAAAATCGTTCTTGGGGGAATTTAGTCATTTTTCGCTACGGTGTCGGAATGGGCTAAAATTTGACAGGTTGATCGGAAACAAAAATCGCGCCGGAGGCAATTTCGTCATTTTTCGCGACGGTGTCGGAATGGGTTCAAATTTGACAGGTTGATGGGAAACAAATATCGCGCCGGGGGCAGTTTCGTTATTTTTCGCGACTGTGTCGGAGTAGGCTAAAATTTGACAGATTGATCGGACACAAAAATCGCGCCTAGAGCAATTTTGTCATTTTTCGCGACGGTGTCGGACTGCGCTAAAATTTGACAGGTTGATCAGAAACAAAAATCGCGCCTGGGGCTATTTTGTCATTTTTCGCGACGGTGCCGGAATGGCCTAAAATTTAACAGGTTGATCGTAAACAAAAATCGTTCCTGGGGAAATTTAGTCATTTTTCGCGACGGTGTCGGAATGGGCTCAAATTTAACAGGTTGATCGGAAACAAAAATCGTGGAAGGGACAATTTCGTCATTTTTCGCGACGGTGTCGGAATGGGCTCAAATTTGACGGGTTGACCGGAAAACAAAAATCGCGCCGGGGGCAATTTCGTCATTTTTCGCGACTGTGTCGGAATGGGCTCAAATTTGACAGGTTGATCGGAAACAAAAATCGTGCCGGGGGCAATTTCGTCATCTTTCGCGACGGTGTCGGAGTGGGCTAAAATTTGACAGGTTGATCGGAAACAAAAATCGCGCCTAGAGCAATTTCGTCATTTTTCGCGACGTTGTCGGAATGGGCTAAAATTTGACAGGTTGTTCGGAAACAAAAACGGCACCGGAGTTAATTTCGTCATTTTTCACGACGGAGTCGGAATGGGCTAAAATTTGACAGGTTGATCGGAAACAAAAACTGTGTCAGGGGCAATATCGTCATTTTTCGGGACGGTGTCGAAATGGGCTAAAATTTGACAGGTTGATCGGAAACAAAAATCGCGCCTAGAGCAATTTCGTCATTTTTCGCGACGGTGTCGGAATGGGCAAAAATTTGACAGGTTGATCGAAAACATAAACCGCGCCAGGGGCAATTTCGTCACTTTTCGCGACGGTGTCAGAATGGGCTCAAATTTGATAGGTTGATCGGAAAGAAAAATCGCGTCATGGGCAATTTCGTCATTTTTCGCGACGGTGTCGGACTATGCTAAAATTTGACAGGTTGATCGGAAACAAAAATCGCGCCAGGGGCAATTTCCTCATTTTTCGCGACTGTGCCGGAACGGGCTAAAATTTAGCAAGTTTGTCGGAAACAAAAATCGCGCCAGGGTCAATTTTGTCATTTTTCGCGACGGTGTTGGAATGAGCTCAAATTTGACTGGTTGATCGGAAACAAAAATCGCGCCGGGGGCAATTTCGTCATTCTTCGCGACGGTGTCGAAATGGGCTAAAATTAGACAGGTTTATCGGAAACAAAAATTGCGCCGGGGGTAATTTCATCATTTTTCGCGACGGTGTCGGAATGGGCTAAAATTTGACAGGTTGATCGGAAACAAAAATCGCGCCGGGGGCAATTTCGTCATTTTTCGCGACGATGTCGGAATGGGCTCAAATTTGACAGGTTGATCGGAAACAAAAATCGCGTCGTGGGCAATTTCGTTATTTTTCGCGACTGTGTCGGAGTGGGCTAAAATTTGACAGATTGATCGGAAACAAAAATCGCGCCTAGAGCAATTTTGTCATTTTTCGCGACGGTGTCGGACTGGGCTAAAATTTGACAGGTTGATCAGAAACAAAAATCCCGCCGGGGCTTTTTCGTCATTTTTCGAGACGGAGCCGGAATGGGCTAAAATTTAACAGGTTGATCGGAAACAAAAATCGCGCCAAGGGCAATTTAGTCATTTTTCGCGACGGTTTCGAAACAGGCTAAAATTTGACAGGTTGATCGGAAAGAAAAACCGCGCCAGGGGCAATTTCGTCATTTTTCACGACGGTGTTGAAATGGGCTAAAATTTGAACGATTTATCGGAAACAAAAATCGCGCCGGGGGCAATTTCGTCATTCTTCGCGACGGAGTCGGAATGGGCTAAAATTTGACAGGTTGATCGAAAACAAAAACCGCGCCAGGGTCAATTTCGTCATTTTTCGCGACGGTGTTGAAATTGGCTCAAATTTGACAGGTTGATCGGAAACAAAAATCGCGCCAAGGGGCAATTTCGTCATTTTTCACGACGGTGTTGAAATGGGCTAAAATTTGAACGATTTATCGGAAACAAAAATCGCGCCGGGGGCAATTTCGTCATTCTTCGCGACGGAGTCGGAATGGGCTAAAATTTGACAGGTTGATCAGAAACAAAAATCGCGCCAGGGGCTATTTCGTCATTTTTCGCGACGGTGCCGGAATGGGCTAAAATTTAACATGTTGATCGGAAACAAAAATCGCGCTACGGGCAATTTAGTCATTTTTCGCGACGGTGTCGAAATGGGCTAAAATTTGACAGGCTGATCGGAAACAAAAACCGCGCCAGGGTCAATTTTGTCATTTTTCAAGATGGTGTTGGAATGGGCTCAAATTTGACTGGTTGATCGGAAATAAAAATCGCGCCGGGGACAATTTCGTCATTTCTCACGACGGTGTAGAAATGGGCTAAAATTTGATCGATTTATCGGAAACAAAAATCGCGCCGGGGGCAATTTCGTCATTCTTCGCGACGGAGTCGGAATGGGCTAAAATTTGACAGGTTGATAGGAAACAAAAACCGCGCCAGGGGCAATATCGTCATTTTTCGGGCCGGTGTTGAAATGGGCTAAAATTTGACAGGTTGATCGGAAACAAAAATCGCACCCAGAGCAATTTCGTCATTTTTCGTGACGGTATCGGAATGGGCTAAATTTTGACAGGTTGATCGAAAACATAAACTGCGCCTGGGGCAATTTCGTCACTTTTCGCGACGGTGTCGGAATGGGCTCAAATTTGATAGGTTGATCGGAAACAAAAATCGCGTCCGGGGCAATTTTGTCATTTTTCGCGACGGTGTCGGACTAGTCTAAAATTTGGCAGGTTGATCGGAAACAAAAATCGCGTCAGGGGCAATTTCCTCATTTTTCGCGACGGTGCCGGAACGGGATAAAATTTAGCAGGTTTCAGAAACAAAAATCGCGCCCGGGGCAATTTTGTCATTTTTCGCGACGGTGTCGGAATGGGCACAAATTTAACAGGTTGATCGGAAGTAAAAATCGCGTCGGGGGCAATTTCTTCATTTTTCGCGACGGTGTCGAAATGGGCTAAAATTTGACAGGTTTATCGGAAAAAAAAATCACGCCTAGAGCAAATTTTTCATTTTTCACGACGGAGTCGGACTGGGCTAAAATTTGTGTGGTTGATCGGAAACAAAAATCGCGCCAGGGGCTATTTCGTCATTTTTCGCGACGGTGCCGGAATGGGCTGAAATTTAACAGGTTGATCGGAAACAAAAATCGCCCCAGGGGCAATTTAGTCATTTTTCGCGACGGTGTCGGAATGGGCTAAAATTTGAAAGGTTGATCGGAAACAAAAATCGCGCCTAGAGCAATTTTGTCATTTTTCGCGACGGTGTCGGACTGGGCTAAAATTTGTGCGGTTGATCGGAAACAAAAATCGCGCCAGGGGCTATTTCGTCATTTTTGGCGACAGCGCCGGAATGGGCTGAAATTTAACAGGTTGATCGGAAACAAAAATCGCGCCTGGGGCAATTTAGTCATTTTTTGCGACGGTGTCGGAATGGGCTAAAATTTGACAGGTTGATCAGAAACAAAAATCGCGCCAGGGCCAATTTTGTCATTTTTCGCGACGGTGTTGGAATGGGCTCAAATTTGACTGGTTGATCGGAAACAAAAATCGCGCCGGGGGCAATTTCGTCATTCTTCGCGACGGTGTCGAAATGGGCTAAAATTAGACAGGTTTATCGGAAACAAAAATCGCGCCGGGGGCAATTTCGTCATTTTTCGCGACAGCGTCGGAACGGGCTAAAATTTGACAGGTTGATCGGAAACAAAAATCGCGTCGGAGGCAATTTCGTCAATTTTAGCGACGGTGTCGGGATGGGCTCAAATTTGACAGGTTGATCGGAAACAAAAATCGCGTCGGATGCAATTTCGTTATTTTTCGCGACTGTGTCGGAGTGGGCTAAAATTTGACAGATTGATCGGAAAAAAAATCGCCCCTAGAGCAATTTTGTCATTTTCGCGACGGTGTCGCAATGGGCTAAAATTTGAAAGGTTGATCGGAAACAAAAATCGCGCCAGGGTCAATTTTGTAATTTTTCGCGACGGTGTTGGAATGGGCTCAAATTTGACTGGTTGATCGGAAACAAAAATCGTGCCGGGGGCAATTTCGTCATTCTTCGCGACGGTGTCAAAATGGGCAAAAATTAGACAGGTTTATCGGAAACAAAAATCGCCGTGGGGGTAATTTTGTCATTTTTCGCGACGGTGTCGGAATGGGCTAAAATTTGACAGGTTGATCGGAAACAAAAATCGCGCCGGAGGCAATTTCGTCATTTTTCGCGACGGTGTCGAAATGGGCTAAAATTTGACCGGTTGATCGGAAACAAAAATCGCGCCTAGAGCAATTTTGCCATTTTTCGCGACGGTGTCGGACTGGGCTAAAATTTGTGCGGTTGATCGGAAACAAAAATCGCGCCAGGGGCAATTTAGTCATTTTTTGTGACGGTGTCGGAATGGGCAAAAATTTAACAGGTTGATCGGAAACAAAAATCGCGCCATGGGCAGTTTAGTCATTTTTCGCGACGGTGTCGAAACGGGCTAAAATTTGACAGGTTGATCGGAAACAATAACTGCGCCAGGGTCAATTTCGTCATTTTTCGCGACGGTGTTGGAATGGGCTCAAATTTGACTGGTTGATCGGAAACAAAAATTGCTCCGGGGGCAATTTCGTCATTTTTCAAACGGTGTCGAAATGGGCTAAAATTTGTCCGGTTTATCGGAAACAAAAATCGTGCCGGGGGTAATTTCGTCATTTTTCGCGACGGTGTTGGAATGGGCTAAAATTTGACAGGTTGATCGGAAACAAAAATCGCGCTAGGGGCTATTTCGTCTTTTTCGTGACGACGTCGGAATGGGCTCAAATTTGACAGGTTGATCGGAAATAAAAATCGCGTCGGGGGCAATTTCGTTATTTTTCGCGACTGTGTCGGAGTGGGCTAAAATTTGATAGATTGATCGGAAACAAAAAATCGCGCCTAGAGCAATTTTGTCATTTTTCGCGACGGTGTCGGACTGGGCTAAAATTTGGCAGGTTGATCAGAAACAAAAATCGCGCGAGGGGCTATTTCCTCATTTTTAACGACGGTGCCGGAATGGGATAAAATTTAACAGGTTGATCGGAAACAAAAATCGCGCTAAGGACAATTTATTCATTTTTCGCGACGGTGTCGAAATTGGCTAAAATTTGACAGGCTGATCGGAAACAAAAACCGCGCCAGGGTCAATTTCGACATTTTTCGCGATGGTGTTGGAATGGGCTCAAATTTGACTGGTTGATCAGAAACAAAAATCGCGCCAGGGACAATTTCGTCATTTTTCACGACGGTGTAGAAATGGGCTAAATTTGACCGATTTATCGGAAACAAAAATCGCGCCAGGGGCAATTTCGCCATTCTTCGCGACGGTGTCGAAATGGGCTAAAATTTGACCGGTTTATCGGAAACAAAAATCAGGTCGAGGGCAATTTCGTCATTCTTCGCGACGGTGTCGAAGTGGGCTAAAATTTGAAAGGTTGATCGGAAACAAAAATCGCGCCAGGGGCTATTTCGTCATTTTTCGCGACGGTGCCGGAATGGCCTAAAATTTAACAGGTTGATCGTAAACAAAAATCGTGCCTGGGGCAATTTATTCATTTTTTGCGACGGTGTCGGAATAGGCACGAATTTGACAGGTTGATCGTAAGCAAAAATCGCGCCGGGGGCAATTTCGTCATTTTTCGCGACGGTGTCGAAATGGGCTAAAATTTGACAGGTTGATCGAAAAAAA
>NW_019263977.1:11992-13382 GCF_002742605.1 Olea europaea var. sylvestris | reverse complement strand
GACGTCGTGTGAAAAAGTTACGCTCAATTCTTCGCACGTCGACTATCCTAGAGTTCCAAATATAAAAGTACTCATTCTTTTAAGAAATGGCTGAAATCCCTCGAACATCACGACGAAGGTGTGAGTTTAATCCAAAACGGTCGCTATATTTCCTAAAAGTACTTATGGGCCTGAAACGGACATCTTGTGCAAAAGTTACGCTCAATTCTTCCTACGTCGAATATCCAAGCGTACCAAATATAAAAGTGCTCATTCTTTCAAAAAATGGTCAAAATCCCTCGAACGTCACGAAGAAGTTTTGAGTTCAATCCAAAACGGTCGCTACATTTCCAAAAAGTACTTATGGGCCCAAAACGGACGCCGTGTGCAAAAGTTGCGCTCAATTCTTCGTACGCCGACTATCCAAGCGTTCCAAATATGCAAGGGCACATTCTTTCGAAAAATGGCCGAAATCCCTCGTACGTCACGACAAAGTTTTGAGTTCAATTCAAAACGGTCGCTACATTTCCAAAAAGTACTTATGTGACAAAAACGGACACCGTGTGAAAAAGTTACGCTCAATTCTTCGCACGTTGACTATCCTAGAGTTCCAAATATAAAAGTACTCATTCTTTTAAGAAATGGCTGAAATCCCTCGAACATCACGACGAAGGTGTGAGTTCAATCCAAAACGGTCGCTACATTTTCAAAAAGTACTTATGGGCCAAAAACGGACACCGTGTGCAAAAGTTACGCTCAATTCTTCGCACGTCGACTATCCTAGCATTCCAAATATAAAAGTGCACATTCTTTTGAAAAATGGTCGAAATCCCTTGAACGTCACGAAGAAGTTTTGAGTTCAACCCAAAACGGTCGCTACATTTCCAAAAAGTACTTATGGGCCAAAAACGGACGTCGTGTGCAAAAGTTACGCTCAATTCTTCGCACGCCGACTATCCTAGCGTTCCAAATATAAAAGTACTCATTCTTTTTAAAAATGGTCGAAATCCCTCGAACGTCATGAAGAAGTTTTGAGTTCAATCCAAAACGGTCGCTACATTTCCAAAAAAGTACTTATTGGCCCAAAACGGACGTCGTGTGCAAAAGTTACGGTCAATTCTTTGCACGCCGACTATCCTAGCGTTCCAAATATAAAAGTCCCCATTCTTTTAAAAAATGGCTGAAATCCCTCGAACGTCACGACGAAGTTGTGAGTTCTATCCAAAACGGTCGCTCCATTTCCAAAAAGTACTTATGGGCCAAAAACGGACACCGTGTGCAAAAGTTACGCTCAATTCTTCGTACACCAAATATCCAAGCGTTCCAAATATAAAAGTGCTCATTCTTTCGAAAAATGGTCGAAATACCTCGAACGTCACGAAGAAGTTGTGACTTCAATCCAAAACGGTCG
>NW_019263977.1:0-11963 GCF_002742605.1 Olea europaea var. sylvestris | reverse complement strand
ATCCAAGCGTTCCAAATATAAAAGTGCTCATTCTTTCAAAAAATGGCTGAAATCCCTCGAACGTCACGACGAAGTTGTGAGTTCAATCCAAAACGGTCGCTACATTTCCAAAAAGTACTTATGGGCCAAAAACGGACGCCGTGTGCAAAAGTTACTCTCAATTCTTCGCACGCCGACTATCCTAGCATTCCAAATATAAAAGTGCTCATTCTTTCGAAAAATGGCTGAAATCCCTCGAACGTCATTACGAAGTTGTGAGTTCAATCCAAAACGGTCGCTACATTTCCAAAAAGTACTTATGGGCCAAAAACGGACACCGTGTGCAAAAGTTACGCTCAATTTTCGTACGCCAAATATCCAAGCGTTCCAAATATAAAAGTGCTCATTCTTTCGAAAAATGGTCAAAATCCCTCGAACGTCACGAAGAAGTTTTGAGTTCAATCCAAAACGATCGCGACATTTCCAAAAAGTACTTATGGGCCCAAAACGGACGTCGTGTGAAAAAGTTACGCTCAATTCTTTGCACGTCGACTATCCTAGCGTTCCAAATATAAAAGTACTCATTCTTTTAAAAAATGGCTGAAATCCCTCGAACATCACGACGAAGTTGTGAGTTTAATCCAAAACGGTCGCTACATTTCCTAAAAGTACTTATGGGCCTGAAACGGACATCGTGTGCAAAAGTTACGCTCAATTCTTCCTACGTCGAATATCCAAGCGTTCCAAATATAAAAGTGCTCATTCTTTCGAAAAATGGTCAAAATCCCTCGAACGTCACGAAGAAGTTTTGAGTTCAATCCAAAACGGTCGCTACATTTCCAAAAAGTACTTATGGGACAAAAACGGACACTGTGTGAAAAAGTTACGCTCAATTCTTCGTACGCCGAATATCCAAGCGTTCCAAATATAAAAGTGCTCATTCTTTCGAAAAATGGTTGAAATCCCTAGAACGTCACGAAGAAGTTTTGAGTTCAATCCAAAATGGTCGCCACATTTCCAAAAAGTACTTATGTGCCCAAAACGGACGTCGTGTGCAAAAGTTACGCTCAAATCTTCGCACGCCGACTATCCTAGCGTTCCAAATATAAAAGTGCTCATTCTTTCGAAAAGTGGCTGAAATCCCTCGAACGTCACTACGAAGTTGAGAGTTCAATCCAAAACGGTCGCTACATTTTCAAAAAGTACTTATGGGCCAAAAACGGACACCGTGTGCAAAAGTTGCGCTCAATTCTTCGCACGCCGACTATCCTAGCATTCCAAATATAAAAGGGCACATTCTTTCGAAAAATAGTCGAAATCCCTTGAACGTCATGAAGAAGTTTTGAGTTCAATCCAAAACGGTCGCTACATTTCCAAAAAGTACTTATGGGCCCAAAACGGACGCCGTGTGCAAAAGTTACGCTCAATTCTTCGGACGTCGACTATCCAAGCGGTCCAAATCTAAAAGTGCTCATTCTTTCGAAAAATGGCTGAAATCCCTCGAACGTCACGATGAAGTTGTGAGTTCAACCCAAAACGGTCGCTACATTTTCAAAAAGTACTTATGGGCCCAAAACGGACGCCGTGTGCAAAAGTTACGCTCAATTCTTCGGACGTCGACTATCCAAGCGGTCCAAATCTAAAAGTGCTCATTCTTTCGAAAAATGGCTGAAATCCCTCGAACGTCACGATGAAGTTGTGAGTTCAACCCAAAACGGTCGCTACATTTTCAAAAAGTACTTATGGGCCCAAAACGGACGCCGTGTGCAAAAGTTACGCTCAATTCTTCGTACGTCGACTATCCAAGCGGTCCAAATATAAAAGTGCTCATTCTTTCGAAAAATGGCCAAAATCCCTTGAACATCACGACGAAGTGGTGAGTTAAATCCAAAACGGTCGCTACATTTCCAAAAAGTATTTATGGGCCCAAAACGGACGTCGTGTGCAAAAGTTACGCTCAATTCTTCGCACGCCGACTATCCTAGCATTTCAAATAGAAAAGTGCACAATCTTTCGAAAAATGGTCGAAATCCCTCGAACGTCACGAAGAAGTTTTGAGTTCAATCCAAAACGGACGTCGTGTGCAAAAGTTACGCTCAATTCTTCGCACGCCGACTATCCTACCGTTCCAAATATAAAAGTACTCATTCTTTTAAAAAATGGCTGAAATCCCTCGAACGCCACGACGAAGATGTGAGTTCAACACAAAACGGTCGCTACATTTCCTAAAAGTACTTATGAGCCCAAAACGGACACCGTGTGCAAAAGTTACGCTCAATTCTTCATACGCCGACTATCCAAGCGTTCCAAATATAAAAGTACTCATTCTTTCGAAAAACGGTCGAAATCCCTCGAACGTCACGAAGAAGTTGTGAGTTCAATCCAAAACGGTCGCTACATTTCCAAAAAGTACTTTTGGGCCCAAAACGGACGCCGTGTGAAAAAGTTATGCTCAATTCTTCGTACGCCGACTATTCAAGCGTTCCAAATATAAAAGTGCTCATTCTTTCTAAAAATGGCTGAAATCCCTCGAACGTCATGACGAAGTTGCGAGTTCAATCCAAAACGGTCGCTACATTCCCAAAAAGTACTTATGGGCCAAAAACGGACCCCGTGTGCAAAAGTTACGGTCAATTCTACGTACGCCGACTATCCAAGCGTTCCAAATATAAAAATGCTCATTCCTTTGAAAAATGGTTGAAATCCCTCGAACGTCACGACGAAGTTGTGAGTTCAATCCAAAACGGTCGCTACATTTCCAAAAAGTACTTATGGGCCCAAAACGGATGTCGTGTGAAAAAGTTACGCTCAATTCTTCGCACGTCGACTATCCTAGCATTCCAAATATAAAAGTACTCATTCTTTTAAAAAATGGCTGAAATCTCTCGAACATCACGATGAAGTTGTGAGTTTAATCCAAAACGGTCGCTACATTTCCTAAAAGTACTTATGGGCCTAAAACGGACATCGTGTGCGAAAGTTACGCTCAATTCTTCGTACGCCGAATATCCTAGCGTTCCTAATCTAAAAGAGCTCATTCTTTCAAAAAATGGCAGAAATCCCTCTAACGTCACGACGAAGTTGTGAGTTCAATCCAAAACGGTCGTTACATTTCCAAAAAGTACTTATGGGCCAAAAATGGACACCGTGTGCAAAAGTTACGCTGAATTCTTCGTACGCCGACTATCCAAGCGTTCCAAATAGAAAAGTGGTCATTCTTTCGAAAAATGATCGAAATCCCTCGAATGTCACGAAGAAGTTTTAAGTTCAATCCAAAAAAGTCGTTCCATTTCCAAAAAGTACTTATGGGCCCAAAACTGACGTCGTGTGCAAAAGTTACGCACAATTCTTCGCACGCCGACTATCCTAGCGTTCCAAATATAAAAGTACTCATTCTTTTAAAAAATGGCTGAAATCCCTCGAACGTCACGACGAAGTTGTGAGTTTAATCCAAAACGGTCGCTACATTTCCTAAAAGTACTTATGGGCCTAAAACGGACATCGTGTGCAAAAGTTACGCTCAATTCTTCGCGCGCCGACTATCCTAGCGTTCCAACTATAAAAGTGGTCATTCTTTCGAAAAATGGCTGAAATCCCTCGAACGTCACGATGAAGTTGTGAGTTCAATCCAAAATGGTCGCTACATTTTCAAAAAGTACTTATGGGCCAAAAAAGGACACCGTGTGCAAAAGTTACGCTCAATTCTTCGTACGCCGACTATCCAAGCGTTCCAAATATAAAAGTGCTCATTCTTTCGAAAAATGGCCGAAATCCCTCGAGCGTCATGACGAAGTTGTGAGTTCAATCCAAAACGGTCGCTACATTTCCAAAAAGTACTTATGGTCCCAAAACGGACGCCTTGTGCAAAAGTTACGCTCAATTCTTCGCACGCCGACTATCCTAGCATTCCAAATATAAAAGTGCTCATACTTTCGAAAAATGGTCGAAATCCCTTGAACGTCAAGAAGAAGTTTTGAGTTTTATCCAAAACGGTCGCTACATTTCCAAAAAGTACTTATGGGCCCAAAACGGACGTCGTGAGCAAAAGTTACGCTCAATTCTTCGTACGCCGACTATCCAAGCGTTCCAAATATAAAAGTGTTCGTTCTCTCGAAAAATGATCGAAATCCCTCGAACGTCACGGAGAAGTTGTGAGTTCAATCCAAAACGGTCGCTACATTTCCAAAAAGTACTTATGGGCCCAAACCGGACGCCGTGAGCAAAAGTTACGCTCAATTCTTCGTACGCCGACTATCCAAGCATTCCAAATATAAAAGTGCTCATTCTTTCGAAAAATGGCCGAAATCCCTCAAACGTCTCGACAAAGTTGTGAGTTCAATCCAAAACGATCGCTACATTTCCAAAAAGTACTTATGGACCCAAAACGGACGCCATGTGGAAAAGTTACGCTCAATTCTTCGCACGCCGACTATCCTAGCGTTCCAAATATAAAAGTACTCATTCTTTTAAAAAATGGCTGAAATCCCTCGAACATCACGACGAAGTTGTGAGTTCAATCCAAAACGATCGCTACATTTCCAAAAAGTACATATGGACCCAAAACGGACGCCGTGTGGAAAAGTTACGCTCCATTCTTCGCACGCCGACTATCCTAGCGTTCCAAATATAAAAGTACTCATTCTTTTAAAAAATGGCTGAAATACCTCGAACGTTACGATGAAGTTGTGAGTTCAATCCAAAACGGTCGCTACATTTCCTAAAAGTACTTATGGGTCTAAAACGGACATCGTGTGCAAAAGTTACGCTCAATTCTTCGCACGCCGACTATCCTAGCGTTCCAAATATAAAAGTACTCATTCTTTCGAAAAATGATCGACATCCCTTGAAGGTCACGAAGAAGTTGTGAGTTCAATCCAAAATGGTCGCTACATTTCCAAAAAGTACTTATTGGCCCAAAACGGACGCCGTGTGCAAAAGTTACGCTCAATTCTTCACACGTCGACTATCCTAGCAGTCCAAATATAAAAGTGCTCATTCTTCCGAAAAATGGCCGAAATCCCTCAAGCGTCACGACGAAGTAGTGAGTTCAATCCAAAACGGTCGCTACATTTCCAAAAAGTACTTATGGGCCCAAAACGGACGCCGTGTGGAAAAGTTACGCTCAATTCTTCGTACGCCGACTATCCTAGCGTTCCAAATATAAAAGTACTCATTCTTTCGAAAAATGGCCGAAATCCCTCGAGCGTCACGATGAAGTTGTGAGTTCAATCCAAAGCGGTCGCTACATTTCCTAAACGTACTTATGGGCCTAAAACGGACAACGTGTGCAAAAGTTACGGTCAATTCTTCGTACGCCGACTATCCTAGCGTTCCAAATATAAAAGTACTCATTCTTTCGAAAAATGGCCGAAATCCCTCGAGCGTCACGATGAAGTTGTGAGTTCAATCCAAAGCGGTCGCTACATTTCCTAAACGTACTTATGGGCCTAAAACGGACAACGTGTGCAAAAGTTACGGTCAATTCTTCGTACGCCGACTATCCTAGCGTTCCAAATATAAAAGTACTCATTCTTTCGAAAAATGGCCGAAATCCCTCAAGCGTCACGACGAAGTAGTGAGTTCAATCCAAAACGGTCGCTCCATTTCCAAAAAGTACTTATGGACCCAAAACGGACGCCGTGTGCAAAAGTTACGCTCAATTCTTCGTACGTCGACTATCCAAGCGGTCCAAATATAAAAGTGTTCATTCTTCCGAAAAATGGCCGAAATCCCTCGAGCGTCACGACGAAGTAGTGAGTTCAATCTAAAACGGTCGCTACATTTCCAAAAAGTACTTATGGGCCCAAAACGGACGCCGTGTGCAAAAGTTACGCTCAATTCTTCGCACGCCGACTATCCTAGCATTCCAAATATAAAAGGGCTCATTCTTTCGAAAAATGGCTAAAATCCCTCGACCGTCACGACGAAGTTGTGAGTTCAATCCAAAACGGTCGCTACATTTCCAAAAAGTACTTATGGGCCAAAAACGGACACTGTGTGCAAAAGTTACGCTCAATTCTTCGCACGTCGACTATCCTAGCATTCCAAATATAAAAGGGCTCATTCTTTCAAAAAATGGCTGAAATCCCTCGAACGTCACAACGAAGTTGTGAGTTCAATCCAAAGCGGTCGCTACATTTCCTAAACGTACTTATGGGCCTAAAACGGACATCGTATGAAAAAGTTACGCTCAGTTCTTCGTACGCCGACTATCCAAGCGTTCCAAATATAAAAGTGCTCATTCTTACAAAAACTGACCGAAATCCCTCGAACGTCACGACGAAGTGGTGAGTTCAATCCAAAACGGTCGCCACATTTTCAAAAAGTACTTATGGGCCCAAAACGGACGCCGTGTGCAAAGGTTACGCTCAATTCGTCGCACGCTGACTATCCTAGCATTCCAAATATAAAAGTACTCATTCTTTCGAAAAATGGCTAAAATCCCTCGAAAGTCACGACGAAGTTGTGAGTTCAATCCAAAACGGTCGCTACATTTCCAAAAAGTACTTATGGGCCAAAAACGGACACCGTGTGCAAAAGTTACGCTCAATTCTTCGTACGCCAACTATCCAAGCGTTCCCAATATAAAAGTGCTCATTCTTTCGAAAAATGGTCGAAATCCCTCGAACGTCACGAAGAAGTTGTGAGTTCAATCCAAAACAGTCGCTACATTTCCAAAAAGTACTTATGGGCCAAAAACGGACACCGTGTGCAAAAGTTACGCTCAATTCTTCGTACGTCGACTATCCAAGCGTTCCAAATATAAAAGTGCTCATTCTTTCGAAAAATGGCCGAAATCCCTCGAACGTCACTACGAAGTAGTGAGTTCAATCCAAAACGGTCGCTACATTTCCAAAAAGTACTTCTGGGCCCAAAACGGACGCCGTCTTCAAAACTTACGCTCAATTCTTCGCACGCCGACTATCCTAGCGTTCCAAACATAAAAGTTCTCGTTCTTTCGGAAAATGGCTGAAATCCCACGAACGTGACGAAGAAGTTGTGAGTTCAATCCAAAACGGCATCTACATTTCCAAAAAGTACTTATGGGCCCAAAACGGACGCCGTGTGCAAAAGTTACGCTCAATTCTTCGCACGTCGACTATCCTAGCATTCCAAATTTAAAAGTGCTCATTCTTTCAAAAAATGGTCGAAATCCCTCGAACGTCAAGAAGAAGTTTTGAGTTCAATCCAAAACGTTCGCTACATTTCCAAAAAGTACTTATGGGCCCAAAACGGACGTCGTGTGCAAAAGTTACGCTCAATTCTTCGCACGCCGACTATCCTAGCGTTCCAAATATAAAAGCACTCATTCTTTTAAAAAATGGCTGAAATCCCTCGAATGTCACGACGAAGTTGTGAGTTCAATCTAAAATGGTCGCTACATTTCCTAAAAGTACTTATGGGCCTAAAACGGACAACGTGTGCAAAAGTTACGGTCAATTCTTCGTACGCCGACTATCCAAGCGTTCCAAATATAAAAGTGCTCATTCTTTTGAAAAGTTGCCCAAATCCCTCGAACGTCACGACAAAGTTGTGAGTTCAATCCAAAACGGTCGCTACATTTCCAAAAAGTACTTATGGGCCCAAAACGGACGCCGTGTGCAAAAGTTACGCTCAATTCTTCGTACGTCGACTATCCGAGTGGTCCAAATATAAAAGTGTTCATTCTTCCGAAAAATGGCCGAAATCCCTCGAGCGTCACTACGAAGTAGTGAGTTCAATCCAAAACGGTCGCTACATTTCCAAAAAGTACTTATGGGCCCAAAACGGACGCCGTGTGCAAAGGTTACGCTCAATTCGTCGCACGCTGACTATCCTAGCATTCCAAATATAAAAGTACTCATTCTTTTGAAAAATGGCTGAAATTCCTCGAAAGTCACGACGAAGTTGTGAGTTCAATCCAAAACGGTCGCTACATTTCCAAAAAGTGCTTATGGGCCAAAAACGGACACCGTGTGCAAACGTTACGCTCAATTCTTCGTACGCCGACTATCCAAGCGTTCCTAATATAAAAGTGCTCATTCTTTCGAAAAATGGTCGAAATCCCTCGAACGTCACGAAGAAGTTGTCAGTTCAATCCAAAACAGTCGCTACATTTCCAAAAAGTACTTATGGACCCAAAACGGACGCCGTGTGCTAAAGTTACGCTCAATTCTTCGTACGCCGACTATCCAAGCGTTCCAAATGTAAAAGTGCTCAGTCTTTCGAAAAATGGCCGAAATCCCTCGAACGTCACGACGAAGTAGTGAGTTCAATCCAAAACGGTCTCTACATTTCCAAAAAGTACTTATGGGCCCAAAACGGACGCCGTCTTCAAAACTTACGCTCAATTCTTCGCACGCGACTATCCTAGCGTTCCAAATATAAAAGTTCTCATTCTTTCGGAAAATGGCTGAAATCCCACGAACGTGACGACGAAGTTGTGAGTTCAATCCAAAACGGCCGCTACATTTCCAAAAAGTACTTATGGGCCTAAAACGGACATCATGTGCAAAAGTTACGCTCAGTTCTTCGTACGCCGACTATCCAAGCGTTAAAACTATAAAAGTGCTCATTCTTTCAAAAAATGGCCAAAATCCCTCGAACGTCACGACGAAGTTGTGAATTCAATCAAAAACGGTCTCCACATTTCCAAAAAGTACTTATGGGCCCAAAACGGATGCCGTGTGCAAAAGTTACTCTCAATTCTTCGCACGCCGACTATCCTAGCGTTCCAAATATAAAAGTGCTCATTCTTTCGAAAAAGGGCTGAAATCCCTCGAACGTCACGACAAAGTTGTGAGTTCAATCCAAAACGGTCGCTACATTTCCAAAAAGTACCTATGGGCCAAAAACGGAAACCGTGTGCAAAAGTTACGCTCAATTCTTCGTACGCCGACTAACCAAGTGTTCCAAATATAAAAGTTCTCATTCTCTCAAAAAATGGCCAAAATCCCTCGAACGTCACGACGAAGTTGTGAGTTCAATCGAAAACGGTCGCTACATTTCCAAAAAGTACTTATGGGCCCAAAACGGACGCCGTGTGCAAAAGTTACGCTCAATTCTTCGTACGCCGACTAACCAAGAGTTCCAAATATAAAAGTTCTCATTCTCTCAAAAAATGGCCAAAACCCCTCGAACGTCACGACGAAGTTGTGAGTTCAATCGAAAACGGTCGCTACATTTCCAAAAAGTACCTATGGGCCGACAACGGAAACCGTGTGCACAAGTTACGCTCAATTCTTCGTACGCCGACTAACCAAGAGTTCCAAATATAAAAGTTCTCATTCTCTCAAAAAATGGCCAAAACCCCTCGAACGTCACGACGAAGTTGTGAGTTCAATCGAAAACGGTCGCTACATTTCCAAAAAGTACTTATGGGCCCAAAACGGACGCCGTGTGCAAAAGTTACGCTCAATTCTTCGTACGCCGACTATCCAAGCGTACCAAATATAAAAGTGCTCATTTCTTCGAAGAATGGCCGAAATCCCTCGAAAGTCACGACGAAGTTGTAAGTTCAATCCAAAATGGTCGCCACATTTCCAAAAAGTACTTATGGGCCAAAAACGGACGCCGTGTGCAAAAGTTACGCTCAATTCTTCGCACGCCGACTATCCTAGCGTTCCAAATATAAAAGTGCTCATTCTTTCGAAGAATGGCCGAAATCCCTCGAACGTCACGATGAAGTTGTGAGTTCAATCCAAAACGGTCGCCGCATTTCGAAAAAGTACTTATGGGCCCAAAACGGACGCCGTGTGCAAAAGTTACGCTCAATTCTTCGTACGCCGACTATCCAAGCGTTCCAAATATAAAAGTGCTCATTCTTTCGAAGAATGGCCGAAATCCCTCGAACGTCACGACGAAGTTTTGAGTTCAATCCAAAACGTCGCCGCATTTCGAAAAAGTACTTATGGGCCCAAAACGGACGCCGTGTGCAAAATTTACGCTCAATTCCTCGCATGCCGACTACCCTAGCGTTCCAAATATAAAAGTGCTCATTCTCTCAAAAAATGACCGAAATCCATCGAACGTCACGAAGAAGTTGTGAGTTCAATCCAAAACGGTCGCTACATTTCCAAAAAGTACTTATGGGCCCAAAACGGATGCCGTGTGCAAAAGTTACGCTCAATTCTTCGTACGCCGACTATCCAAGCGTTCCAAATATAAAAGTGCTTATTCTTTCGAAGAATGGCCGAAATCCCTCGAACGTCACGACGAAGTTGTGAGTTCAATCCAAAACGGTCGCCACATTTCCAAAAAGTACTTATGGCCCCAAAACGGATGCCGTGTGCAAAAGTTACGCTCAATTCTTCGTACGCCGACTATCCAAGCGTTCCAAATATAAAAGTGCTTATTCTTTCGAAGAATGGCCGAAATCCCTCGAACGTCACGACGAAGTTGTGAGTTCAATCCAAAGCAGTCGCCACATTTTCAAAAAGTACTTATGGGCCCAAAACGGACGCCGTGTGCAAAGGTTACGCTCAATTCGTCGCACGCTTACTATCCTAGCGTTCCAAATATAAAACTTCTCATTCTTTCGAAAAATGGCTGAAATCCCTCGAAAGTCACGACGAAGTTGTGAGTTCAATCCAAAACGGTCGCTACATTTCCAAAAAGTACTTATGGGCCAAAAACGGACACCGTGTGCAAAAGTTACGCTCAATTCTTCGTACGCCGACTATCTAAGTGTTCCAAATATAAAAGTGCTCATTCTTTTGAAAAATGGTCGAAATCCCTCGAACGTCATGAAGAAGTTGTGAGTTCAATCCAAAACGGTCGCTACATTTCCAAAAAGTACTTATGGGCCCAAAACGGACGTCGTGTGCAAAAGTTACGATCAATTCTTCGTACGCCGACTATCCAAGCGTTCCAAATATAAAAGTGCTCATTCTTTCAAAAAATGGCCGAAATCCCTCGAACGTCATGACGAAGTTCTGAGTTCAATTCAAAATGGTCGCTACATTTCCAAAAAGTACTTATGGACCCGAAACGGACGCCGTCTGCAAAACCTACGCTCAATTCTTCGCACGCCGACTATCCTAGCGTTCCAAATATAAAAGTTCTCATTCTTTCGAAAAATGGCTGAAATCCCACGAACGTCACGACGAAGTTGTGAGTTCAATCCAAAACGGCCGCTACATTTCCAAAAAGTACTTATGGCCCTAAAACGGACATCATGTGCAAAAGTTACGCACAGTTCTTCGTACGCCGACTATCCAAGCGTTCCAAATATAAAAGTGGTCATTCTTTCAAAAAATGGACAAAATCCCTCGAACGTCACGACGAATTTGTGAGTTCAATCGAAAACGGTCTCAACATTTCCAAAAAGTACTTATGGGCCCAAAACGGATGCCGTGTACAAAAGTTACTCTCAATTCTTCGTACGCCGACTATCCTAGCGTTCCAAATATAAAAGTGCTCATTCTTTCGAAAAAGGGCTGAAATCCCTCGAACGTCACGACAAAGTTGTGAGTTCAATCCAAAACGGTCGCTACATTTCCAAAAAGTACTTATGGGCCCAAAACGGACGCCGTGTGCAAAAGTTACGCTCAATTCTTCGCACGCCGACTATCCTAGCGTTACAAATATAAAAGTGCTCATTCTTTCGAAAAATGGCCAAAATCCCTCATACATCACGACGAAGTGGTGAGTTCAATCCAAAACGGTCGGTACACTTCCAAAAAGTACTTATGGGCCCAAAATAGACGCCGTGTGCAAAAGTTACGCTCGATTCTTCGTACGCCGACTATCCAAGCGTTCCAAATATAAAAGTGCTCATTCTTTCAAAAAATGGTCGAAATCCCTCGAACGTCGCGAAGAAGTTGTGAGTTCCATTCAAAACGGTCGCTACATTTCCAAAAAGTAGACGCCGTGTGCAAAAGTTACGCTCGATTCTTCGCACGCCGACTATCCTAGCGTTATAAATATAAAAGTGCTCATTCTTTCGAAAAATGGCTGAAATCCCTCGAACGTCACGACGAAGTAGTGAGTTCAATCCAAAACGG